>NW_026946954.1:0-197400 GCF_030014385.1 Trichomycterus rosablanca | reverse complement strand
AGATTAGGTTTATTGAGGTTGGGGTTAGAGTAATTAGGGATTAGGTGATGGTTAAGATTAAGGAAACGTGGAACATAAAGGACAAGAGAACTGTCTGCAGCTACATAAACAGGCCCTAATTCAAACTTGGATCGATTTCTCAGCTCCTAAAGCTTGCTACAGAGATGTAGCCATGATTGGTTACAAGGGTTACAAGCTGTGCAATTATGCAGAAAATGTGCCCTTTCATTTGGGTTTCTTAATTTCATGTGGGGTTAGATGCAGTTCCTAACCTAAACAGCAGGTGCCAGCTTTCAGTAAGTCTGGGGTTAGCTTGGGGTTAGATGCAGTTCCTAACCTAAACAGCAGGTGCCAGCTTTCAGTAAGTCTGGGGTTAGCTTGGGGTTAGATGCAGTTCCTAACCTAAACAGCAGGTGCCAGCTTTCAGTAAGTCTGGGGTTAGCTTGGGGTTAGATGCAGTTCCTAACCTAAACAGCAGGTGCCAGCTTTCAGTAAGTCTGGGGTTAGCTTGGGGTTAGATGCAGTTCCTAACCTAAACAGCAGGTGCCAGCTTTCAGTAAGTCTGGGGTTAGCTTGGGGTTAGGGTTAGGGTTAGGTTAAGAGTTAAAACCAGAGGCGGCATTCAAATTAGTGGCATTGAAATGAGACGTATGCTAATCTTTGCTCTCCTATTGGCTGGAGGTAGCAGTATGCAAATGTCTGCTCTCCTATTGGCCGTATGCAAATGTTTGGAATCCCATTGGTTGAAACTCAAACATGTCCTTTTTGCTGGTTTGTAATGTCAATGATGTGTGTTGTATTGTACCACAGGGACTTTTATTTCCTTGGGGATCAGTAAAGCATCCATCAATCCATGTGTATGTCTAACTATTTGCCTACCTTTTATTTATTTATTTCAGCAGGACATGATCCGAGTCAGACTTGGAGCAGAAGATCCGTCCGTGGCCGAGGTGGGCAGCACACGACCCACACATCCACGAGACCACGAACCTATGACACACAACACACACACAAAAAAAACAAAACAAAACATATGATAAGCACAAAAATGCAATAATCGTTCAAGAACACGAATGGTAACCCCTGGTATCAGAATGAGATTCATGGGCCGAGTACGTGGACACACACACACACACACACACACACAGACACAGACACAGACACACACACACACACACACACACACACACACACAGGCAATTGGCAGTGTGTGTAATGTTAAAAAATAACAATAAAAAATAAAGGAACAGAACAGTAAAGTACCTGAATCGATTGAACAAGATGTGAACAGTTCGGTTGACATTCTTCTGACTTATCAGGTAGCCAAGGTTTGGTATTTTTTGGAATATGAGCTGTTGAAAAACCTGAAATCATACTAAGTGATGTGGCATGACTATTCCAAAAGATGGCAGCAGAGGATCAAAAATGAGCGGTGCCTTAGGATTCCGTCAAGCCGGGAAGTCGAGGCTTCCCAGCTTAAGAGAGAGTACGCACCGAATAGGCCCAATTTAACCCTAGTCTATTCATATGTCACTCATTAATTTGTTAATGTATACATATCATTAATTCATCAATAATTCATGATGCACTCACTATCAGTCGATGTATTAATTCATTGTTAATAAACTGGTAGTTAGGTGTTAGTATATGTTTAGTTATGTACACATGTTGTAAAGTGTTTACCGTCGTGTTCTCAGCGCGCTTGGCTCTTTAAACTTCTCTACGGTGTGTATTCTTGGTTTGCTTGTGGCAAAAAATATTACACAAACGTCCATATCCATACCCAAACATCCTCGAGGACTTCATGTTGACTGTGGCGCCCTCAGGTGTCCCTCTTGTGGTATAACCTTTTTTTCCTTATTCCTTTTTTATTTCATTAATATTACATAGGATATCGATTGATTTTGGGGGTTTCCATTTTAAATTATGTTTTAGGTCAATCAATTATATTGTATAATTTATGGTCAAGGTGGTTAAGGTAGGTCAGGGTTAGAAATATATCTATTGAGGTCGAAGTTGAATTAATTGTAGGTAGGGTGGGTTGTAGTCAGTCTAGTTTTAATCTAAATTGGGGTTAGGATGATGGGTGATTAGATTGCGGTTAAAATTCAGTTTATTTGGGGTCAGGGCTAGGATGATCAAAGATTAGGTTGTAGTAGAGCTTCAGTGTATTGAATTTAAAGTACTTGGAAATTGGGTTGAAGTTGTAATTAGGTTTATTAAGGTTAGAGTTGATATAATTATGGACTGAACTATAATTGAAATTTCATTTATTGTGATTGGGGACAGTGTAAATGAAGGTTAGGTTCTAGTTGGAAGGTTTATTAGGATTAGGGTTAGAATAATTGGGAGTTGGGTTATGGTTGAAATGGAGTTTATTGTGGTTGGGGTTGGAATAATTGGGAATTGGGTTGAAATTAGGTTTATTAAGCTTAGGGTTAGAGTAATTAGGGGTTGGGTCATGGTAAATAATTGGGGTAAGGTCATCGTTGAGATGAGTCTATTGAGGTTGGGGTTAGAGTAATTAGGGATTCGGTTATGGTTAAGATTAGGCTTATTGAGGTTGGGGTTGGAATAATTAGGAATGAGGTTATGGTTAAGATTAGGTTTATTGAGGTTGGGGTTAGAGTAATTAGGGATTAGGTGATGGTTAAGATTAGGTTTATTGAGGTTGGGGTTAGAGTAATTAGGGATTAGGTGATGGTTAAGATTAAGGAAACGTGGAACATAAAGGACAAGAGAACTGTCTGCAGCTACATAAACAGGCCCTAATTCAAACTTGGATCGATTTCTCAGCTCCTAAAGCTTGCTACAGAGATGTAGCCATGATTGGTTACAAGGGTTACAAGCTGTGCAATTATGCAGAAAATGTGCCCTTTCATTTGGGTTTCTTAATTTCATGTGGGGTTAGATGCAGTTCCTAACCTAAACAGCAGGTGCCAGCTTTCAGTAAGTCTGGGGTTAGCTTGGGGTTAGATGCAGTTCCTAACCTAAACAGCAGGTGCCACCTTGCAGTAAGTCTGGGGTTAGCTTGGGGTTAGATGCAGTTCCTAACCTAAACAGCAGGTGCCAGCTTTCAGTAAGTCTGGGGTTAGCTTGGGGTTAGATGCAGTTCCTAACCTAAACAGCAGGTGCCAGCTTTCAGTAAGTCTGGGGTTAGCTTGGGGTTAGATGCAGTTCCTAACCTAAACAGCAGGTGCCACCTTGCAGTAAGTCTGGGGTTAGCTTGGGGTTTGTTTTGTAATGAGGTACAAAAATCGGTTGACATTCTTCTGACTTAAAGATTGGAGCCCAGTAAAAGTAATTAGGCAGTGGGGGTACAAAAAAAGATAGCTGGTGTCGTTGGGGGGGTACGAGGTGGTTCATTCTACCTTGAAAGTCCTACAAACTGGTGCTGTATGACTTCTAAAAGTACATGAGGACGTTGTAACCGAAAACGTCCAGTAGATGGCAGCAGAGGGTTAAAAACGAGCGGTGCGTTTCCAGCTGTGAGCAGGGAGAAGTGGTCGGCTTGAAATGTAGTGTTTCCAATGCAAAGTGAAAGAGCTTTCCAAAATCTGTTCATAAAGTGTGTAAATAATTTCATGTAAAAAGCTCAATCCAGACAAACACAACATACAATGATATTATGTTCATGAAGGATATTCAGAGCTGGTGTCCGAACCCACTGGGATAGACGCCGATTGACTTTTAATTCATTCAAAATGGGATTTCTCAGCTCTTGAGGCTGCTACAGCATAGATGTAGCAACGATTGGTCAGAAGAACAAACTTCAAGCTGTGCACTAACACTGGAAAATGTGCCGTTTCATCGGGTTTCTTATTTCCTTTTCTTAATGTCGATGCAGTTCCGAACATGCCCTGCAGAGGTCAGATCCTTAAGCCGGGAAGCAGCGACCATATGGTGCAAGGTTCCCGGATTAAGAGAATGCGGCCGATCTGACCCTAGTCTACACTCAGTCAAATAATCGGGAAAATTCGAAGAAACGTCGTAGGACCTCCAAAATCGCACAGGGCGTGCAGGTCCAACCTACCAGCGACATATCGGAGCCCCGCGGTCCCGCGTGGAAAGACGGCCGAGATACGGGCCCCCGACGCGTACGCGAGTAGGCCCAAAAAACCACGTTTCGGGGTCCCGCGGCGGAACCGTAGGACGTAGGCGCACCGAAACCGAGCACGTCGGAGGGGGCCCGGCCACGAGCGACATATCGGAGCCCCGTCACCGTGGTCCGAAAGGCGGCCGAGACACGGGCCCCGACGCGTACGCGAGTAGTCGTCAGGCCCCAGACGACGTGCGGAGGTCCCGCGAGGGAACCGGATGTCGTAGGCCCACCGGACCAGAGTACGACGGACCGCGCGTAGGCACGAGCGACATATCGGAGCCCCGTGACCCTGGTCCTAAAGGCGTCCGAGATACGGGAATAATTGGGAATTGGGTTGAAATTAGGTTTATTAAGCTTAGGGTTAGAGTAATTAGGGGTTGGGTTATGGTAAATAATTGGGGTAAGGTCATCGTTGAGATGAGTCTATTGAGGTTGGGGTTAGAATAATTAGGGATTAGGTTATGGTTAAGATTAGGCTTATTGAGGTTGGGGTTGGAATAATTAGAAATGAGGTTATGGTTAAGATTAGGTTTATTGAGGTTGGGGTTAGAGTAATTAGGGATTAGGTGATGGTTAAGATTAGGTTTATTGAGGTTGGGGTTAGAGTAATTAGGGATTAGGTGATGGTTAAGATTAGGTTATGGTTAAGATTAGGTTTATTGAGGTTGGGGTTAGAGTAATTAGGGATTAGGTAATGGTTAAGATTAGGTTTATTGAGGTTGGGGTTAGAGTAATTAGGGATTAGGTTATGGTTAAGATTAGGCTTATTGAGGTTGGGGTTGGAATAATTAGGAATGAGGTTATGGTTAAGATTAGGTTTATTGAGGTTGGGGTTAGAGTAATTAGGGATTAGGTAATGGTTAAGATTAGGTTTATTGAGGTTGGGGTTAGAGTAATTAGGGATTAGGTAATGGTTAAGATTAGGTTTATTGAGGTTGGGGTTAGAATAATTAGGGATTAGGTAATGGTTAAGATTAGGTTTATTGAGGTTGGGGTTAGAGTAATTAGGGATTAGGTTATGGTTAAGATTAGGCTTATTGAGGTTGGGGTTGGAATAATTAGGAATGAGGTTATGGTTAAGATTAGGTTTATTGAGGTTGGGGTTAGAGTAATTAGGGATTAGGTGATGGTTAAGATTAGGTTTATTGAGGTTGGGGTTAGAGTAATTAGGGATTAGGTGATGGTTAAGATTAGGGTTAGGGTTAGGGTTAGGGTTAGGGTTAGGGTTAGGGTTAGGGTTAGGGTTAGGGTTAGTTAGAGTTAAAACCAGAGGCGGCATTCAAATTAGTGGCATTGAAATGAGACGTATGCTAATCTTTGCTCTCCTATTGGCTGGAGGTAGCAGTATGCAAATGTCTGCTCTCCTATTGGCCGTATGCAAATGTTTGGAATCCCATTGGTTGAAACTCAAACATGTCCTTTTTGCTGGTTTGTAATGTCAATGATGTGTGTTGTATTGTACCACAGGGACTTTTATTTCCTTGGGGATCAGTAAAGCATCCATCAATCCATGTGTATGTCTAACTATTTGCCTACCTTTTATTTATTTATTTCAGCAGGACATGATCCGAGTCAGACTTGGAGCAGAAGATCCGTCCGTGGCCGAGGTGGGCAGCACACGACCCACACATCCACGAGACCACGAACCTATGACACACAACACACACACAAAAAAAACAAAACAAAACATATGATAAGCACAAAAATGCAATAATCGTTCAAGAACACGAATGGTAACCCCTGGTATCAGAATGAGATTCATGGGCCGAGTACGTGGACACACACACACACACACACACACACAGACACAGACACAGACACACACACACACACACACACACACACACACACACACAGGCAATTGGCAGTGTGTGTAATGTTAAAAAATAACAATAAAAAATAAAGGAACAGAACAGTAAAGTACCTGAATCGATTGAACAAGATGTGAACAGTTCGGTTGACATTCTTCTGACTTATCAGGTAGCCAAGGTTTGGTATTTTTTGGAATACGAGCTGTTGAAAAACCTGAAATCATACTAAGTGATGTGGCATGACTATTCCAAAAGATGGCAGCAGAGGATCAAAAATGAGCGGTGCCTTAGGATTCCGTCAAGCCGGGAAGTCGAGGCTTCCCAGCTTAAGAGAGAGTACGCACCGAATAGGCCCAATTTAACCCTAGTCTATTCATATGTCACTCATTAATTTGTTAATGTATACATATCATTAATTCATCAATAATTCATGATGCACTCACTATCAGTCGATGTATTAATTCATTGTTAATAAACTGGTAGTTAGGTGTTAGTATATGTTTAGTTATGTACACATGTTGTAAAGTGTTTACCGTCGTGTTCTCAGCGCGCTTGGCTCTTTAAACTTCTCTACGGTGTGTATTCTTGGTTTGCTTGTGGCAAAAAATATTACACAAACGTCCATATCCATACCCAAACATCCTCGAGGACTTCATGTTGACTGTGGCGCCCTCAGGTGTCCCTCTTGTGGTATAACCTTTTTTTTCCTTATTCCTTTTTTATTTCATTAATATTACATAGGATATCGATTGATTTTGGGGGTTTCCATTTTAAATTATGTTTTAGGTCAATCAATTATATTGTATAATTTATGGTCAAGGTGGTTAAGGTAGGTCAGGGTTAGAAATATATCTATTGAGGTCGAAGTTGAATTAATTGTAGGTAGGGTGGGTTGTAGTCAGTCTAGTTTTAATCTAAATTGGGGTTAGGATGATGGGTGATTAGATTGCGGTTAAAATTCAGTTTATTTGGGGTCAGGGCTAGGATGATCAAAGATTAGGTTGTAGTAGAGCTTCAGTGTATTGAATTTAAAGTACTTGGAAATTGGGTTGAAGTTGTAATTAGGTTTATTAAGGTTAGAGTTGATATAATTATGGACTGAACTATAATTGAAATTTCATTTATTGTGATTGGGGACAGTGTAAATGAAGGTTAGGTTCTAGTTGGAAGGTTTATTAGGATTAGGGTTAGAATAATTGGGAGTTGGGTTATGGTTGAAATGGAGTTTATTGTGGTTGGGGTTGGAATAATTGGGAATTGGGTTGAAATTAGGTTTATTAAGCTTAGGGTTAGAGTAATTAGGGGTTGGGTTATGGTAAATAATTGGGGTAAGGTCATCGTTGAGATGAGTCTATTGAGGTTGGGGTTAGAGTAATTAGGGATTAGGTTATGGTTAAGATTAGGCTTATTGAGGTTGGGGTTGGAATAATTAGGAATGAGGTTATGGTTAAGATTAGGTTTATTGAGGTTGGGGTTAGAGTAATTAGGGATTAGGTGATGGTTAAGATTAGGTTTATTGAGGTTGGGGTTAGAGTAATTAGGGATTAGGTGATGGTTAAGATTAGGTTTATTGAGGTTGGGGTTAGAGTAATTAGGGATTAGGTTATGGTTAAGATTAGGCTTATTGAGGTTGGGGTTGGAATAATTAGGAATGAGGTTATGGTTAAGATTAGGTTTATTGAGGTTGGGGTTAGAGTAATTAGGGATTAGGTGATGGTTAAGATTAGGTTTATTGAGGTTGGGGTTAGAGTAATTAGGGATTAGGTGATGGTTAAGATTAAGGAAACGTGGAACATAAAGGACAAGAGAACTGTCTGCAGCTACATAAACAGGCCCTAATTCAAACTTGGATCGATTTCTCAGCTCCTAAAGCTTGCTACAGAGATGTAGCCATGATTGGTTACAAGGGTTACAAGCTGTGCAATTATGCAGAAAATGTGCCCTTTCATTTGGGTTTCTTAATTTCATGTGGGGTTAGATGCAGTTCCTAACCTAAACAGCAGGTGCCAGCTTTCAGTAAGTCTGGGGTTAGCTTGGGGTTAGATGCAGTTCCTAACCTAAACAGCAGGTGCCAGCTTTCAGTAAGTCTGGGGTTAGCTTGGGGTTAGATGCAGTTCCTAACCTAAACAGCAGGTGCCAGCTAGGGTTAGGGTTAGGGTTAGGGTTAGGGTTAGGGTTAGGGTTAGGGTTAGGGTTAGGTTAAGAGTTAAAACCAGAGGCGGCATTCAAATTAGTGGCATTGAAATGAGACGTATGCTAATCTTTGCTCTCCTATTGGCTGGAGGTAGCAGTATGCAAATGTCTGCTCTCCTATTGGCCGTATGCAAATGTTTGGAATCCCATTGGTTGAAACTCAAACATGTCCTTTTTGCTGGTTTGTAATGTCAATGATGTGTGTTGTATTGTACCACAGGGACTTTTATTTCCTTGGGGATCAGTAAAGCATCCATCAATCCATGTGTATGTCTAACTATTTGCCTACCTTTTATTTATTTATTTCAGCAGGACATGATCCGAGTCAGACTTGGAGCAGAAGATCCGTCCGTGGCCGAGGTGGGCAGCACACGACCCACACATCCACGAGACCACGAACCTATGACACACAACACACACACAAAAAAAACAAAACAAAACATATGATAAGCACAAAAATGCAATAATCGTTCAAGAACACGAATGGTAACCCCTGGTATCAGAATGAGATTCATGGGCCGAGTACGTGGACACACACACACACACACACACACACAGACACAGACACAGACACACACACACACACACACACACACACACACACACACACACAGGCAATTGGCAGTGTGTGTAATGTTAAAAAATAACAATAAAAAATAAAGGAACAGAACAGTAAAGTACCTGAATCGATTGAACAAGATGTGAACAGTTCGGTTGACATTCTTCTGACTTATCAGGTAGCCAAGGTTTGGTATTTTTTGGAATACGAGCTGTTGAAAAACCTGAAATCATACTAAGTGATGTGGCATGACTATTCCAAAAGATGGAAGCAGAGGATCAAAAATGAGCGGTGCCTTAGGATTCCGTCAAGCCGGGAAGTCGAGGCTTCCCAGCTTAAGAGAGAGTACGCACCGAATAGGCCCAATTTAACCCTAGTCTATTCATATGTCACTCATTAATTTGTTAATGTATACATATCATTAATTCATCAATAATTCATGATGCACTCACTATCAGTCGATGTATTAATTCATTGTTAATAAACTGGTAGTTAGGTGTTAGTATATGTTTAGTTATGTACACATGTTGTAAAGTGTTTACCGTCGTGTTCTCAGCGCGCTTGGCTCTTTAAACTTCTCTACGGTGTGTATTCTTGGTTTGCTTGTGGCAAAAAATATTACACAAACGTCCATATCCATACCCAAACATCCTCGAGGACTTCATGTTGACTGTGGCGCCCTCAGGTGTCCCTCTTGTGGTATAACCTTTTTTTCCTTATTCCTTTTTTATTTCATTAATATTACATAGGATATCGATTGATTTTGGGGGTTTCCATTTTAAATTATGTTTTAGGTCAATCAATTATATTGTATAATTTATGGTCAAGGTGGTTAAGGTAGGTCAGGGTTAGAAATATATCTATTGAGGTCGAAGTTGAATTAATTGTAGGTAGGGTGGGTTGTAGTCAGTCTAGTTTTAATCTAAATTGGGGTTAGGATGATGGGTGATTAGATTGCGGTTAAAATTCAGTTTATTTGGGGTCAGGGCTAGGATGATCAAAGATTAGGTTGTAGTAGAGCTTCAGTGTATTGAATTTAAAGTACTTGGAAATTGGGTTGAAGTTGTAATTAGGTTTATTAAGGTTAGAGTTGATATAATTATGGACTGAACTATAATTGAAATTTCATTTATTGTGATTGGGGACAGTGTAAATGAAGGTTAGGTTCTAGTTGGAAGGTTTATTAGGATTAGGGTTAGAATAATTGGGAGTTGGGTTATGGTTGAAATGGAGTTTATTGTGGTTGGGGTTGGAATAATTGGGAATTGGGTTGAAATTAGGTTTATTAAGCTTAGGGTTAGAGTAATTAGGGGTTGGGTTATGGTAAATAATTGGGGTAAGGTCATCGTTGAGATGAGTCTATTGAGGTTGGGGTTAGAGTAATTAGGGATTAGGTTATGGTTAAGATTAGGCTTATTGAGGTTGGGGTTGGAATAATTAGGAATGAGGTGATGGTTAAGATTAGGTTTATTGAGGTTGGGGTTAGAGTAATTAGGGATTAGGTGATGGTTAAGATTAGGTTTATTGAGGTTGGGGTTAGAGTAATTAGGGATTAGGTTATGGTTAAGATTAGGCTTATTGAGGTTGGGGTTGGAATAATTAGGAATGAGGTTATGGTTAAGATTAGGTTTATTGAGGTTGGGGTTAGAGTAATTAGGGATTAGGTGATGGTTAAGATTAGGTTTATTGAGGTTGGGGTTAGAGTAATTAGGGATTAGGTGATGGTTAAGATTAAGGAAACGTGGAACATAAAGGACAAGAGAACTGTCTGCAGCTACATAAACAGGCCCTAATTCAAACTTGGATCGATTTCTCAGCTCCTAAAGCTTGCTACAGAGATGTAGCCATGATTGGTTACAAGGGTTACAAGCTGTGCAATTATGCAGAAAATGTGCCCTTTCATTTGGGTTTCTTAATTTCATGTGGGGTTAGATGCAGTTCCTAACCTAAACAGCAGGTGCCAGCTTTCAGTAAGTCTGGGGTTAGCTTGGGGTTAGATGCAGTTCCTAACCTAAACAGCAGGTGCCAGCTTTCAGTAAGTCTGGGGTTAGCTTGGGGTTAGATGCAGTTCCTAACCTAAACAGCAGGTGCCAGCTTTCAGTAAGTCTGGGGTTAGCTTGGGGTTAGATGCAGTTCCTAACCTAAACAGCAGGTGCCAGCTTTCAGTAAGTCTGGGGTTAGCTTGGGGTTAGATGCAGTTCCTAACCTAAACAGCAGGTGCCAGCTTTCAGTAAGTCTGGGGTTAGCTTGGGGTTAGGCCTTGGATTGGGGGCGTGGTTAGGGTTTTGCTCATAGGTTAAGAGTTAAAACCAGAGGCGGCATTCAAATTAGTGGCATTGAAATGAGACGTATGCTAATCTTTGCTCTCCTATTGGCTGGAGGTAGCAGTATGCAAATGTCTGCTCTCCTATTGGCCGTATGCAAATGTTTGGAATCCCATTGGTTGAAACTCAAACATGTCCTTTTTGCTGGTTTGTAATGTCAATGATGTGTGTTGTATTGTACCACAGGGACTTTTATTTCCTTGGGGATCAGTAAAGCATCCATCAATCCATGTGTATGTCTAACTATTTGCCTACCTTTTATTTATTTATTTCAGCAGGACATGATCCGAGTCAGACTTGGAGCAGAAGATCCGTCCGTGGCCGAGGTGGGCAGCACACGACCCACACATCCACGAGACCACGAACCTATGACACACAACACACACACAAAAAAAACAAAACAAAACATATGATAAGCACAAAAATGCAATAATCGTTCAAGAACACGAATGGTAACCCCTGGTATCAGAATGAGATTCATGGGCCGAGTACGTGGACACACACACACACACACACACACACAGACACAGACACAGACACACACACACACACACACACACACACAGGCAATTGGCAGTGTGTGTAATGTTAAAAAATAACAATAAAAAATAAAGGAACAGAACAGTAAAGTACCTGAATCGATTGAACAAGATGTGAACAGTTCGGTTGACATTCTTCTGACTTATCAGGTAGCCAAGGTTTGGTATTTTTTGGAATATGAGCTGTTGAAAAACCTGAAATCATACTAAGTGATGTGGCATGACTATTCCAAAAGATGGCAGCAGAGGATCAAAAATGAGCGGTGCCTTAGGATTCCGTCAAGCCGGGAAGTCGAGGCTTCCCAGCTTAAGAGAGAGTACGCACCGAATAGGCCCAATTTAACCCTAGTCTATTCATATGTCACTCATTAATTTGTTAATGTATACATATCATTAATTCATCAATAATTCATGATGCACTCACTATCAGTCGATGTATTAATTCATTGTTAATAAACTGGTAGTTAGGTGTTAGTATATGTTTAGTTATGTACACATGTTGTAAAGTGTTTACCGTCGTGTTCTCAGCGCGCTTGGCTCTTTAAACTTCTCTACGGTGTGTATTCTTGGTTTGCTTGTGGCAAAAAATATTACACAAACGTCCATATCCATACCCAAACATCCTCGAGGACTTCATGTTGACTGTGGCGCCCTCAGGTGTCCCTCTTGTGGTATAACCTTTTTTTCCTTATTCCTTTTTTATTTCATTAATATTACATAGGATATCGATTGATTTTGGGGGTTTCCATTTTAAATTATGTTTTAGGTCAATCAATTATATTGTATAATTTATGGTCAAGGTGGTTAAGGTAGGTCAGGGTTAGAAATATATCTATTGAGGTCGAAGTTGAATTAATTGTAGGTAGGGTGGGTTGTAGTCAGTCTAGTTTTAATCTAAATTGGGGTTAGGATGATGGGTGATTAGATTGCGGTTAAAATTCAGTTTATTTGGGGTCAGGGCTAGGATGATCAAAGATTAGGTTGTAGTAGAGCTTCAGTGTATTGAATTTAAAGTACTTGGAAATTGGGTTGAAGTTGTAATTAGGTTTATTAAGGTTAGAGTTGATATAATTATGGACTGAACTAGGGTTAGGGTTAGGGTTAGGGTTAGGGTTAGGGTTAGGGTTAGGGGATGTTTAACCAATGTGGCTTTTTTCCCATTGGCGGAGACACGAAGTGGGATAGGCCAAGATCGTTTTTGCCGAACCTAACTTTCCCATGCATTAGTATAGCGAACGGGCCCCGACCAAGTTGGCCTGTACTGCATGACGGGGGGCAGAATTTCGCGGTCTCGGGCCAATGCCAACTTAAGTCACACCACGAAATCGACTCGACGGTGGCCAGGGTACCGAAACGTCCCCGTGCCCATTCGGTCATATTTTCCTCGACACATGGCCGACGGCCCCGGGACCCGGTGGGTGGGTCCGGGGGGGCGTGGCCAGAGCGCCGAAGGGTCCCCGTGCCCACCCGGTAATATTTTCGGCAAGAGTCGTCCCACGGCCCCGGGACCCGGTGGGTGGGTCGGGGGGGGCGGGGGGGGGCCCCCCCCGCGACCCCCGAGGACTTTCTGCGACGCGTTCCCCGAGACTCGCCCGATCGTCCCCAGGCCCGTCCGGGGGGGCGTGGGCGGGCGGGGGGGGCGGACCGCGGCGGTCCCGCGTCTCTAGGACCTCCCCGAGTCTACTTCCGGTTCCCGCCCACTGGGGGGGCGGGGCTTCGGGGGGGCGGCCGGGCGCGGCCGGGGGGGCGCCCCCACCGAGTACGGGCCCGGTACGAGCACCCCGTGTGGAGAGATCGCTCAGAGAAGGCTTCTTCGTTGGGGGGGGGGGCGGGATGGGGGGGGTGGGTGTCGTCTTTAGGGGCGAGGGGGGTACCCCCCCCCCCCACTCGGGCTTTCCCAGATGAACCGTTGGATATGTCTTACCTTTCACTCAGCCAGAGCAGTGTGTGTGTGTGTGTGTGAGAGAGCTGAAAACCAGGACTTTTTGCCATAGGACTGTATGTCGAAAAGTGTGAAAAAAGGCAGTTTTCGAAAGGTCGTCGTATCGCCACCGAAATCGGAGGGGTCGTACGGGGGCGCGACCCGAGCGACATATCCGAGCCCCGCGTCCGTGGGTCGAGAGGCCTCCGAGATACGGCCCCCGGGGCGTACGCGAGTAGGCCTAGGCCCGAAAAGCACGTCCGGGGGTCCCGCGAGGGAGGCGGAGGTCGCGGGGACTCGGGAATCGGAGAGGGCGTAGGGGGGCGCGTCCCGAACGACATACCGGAGACCCGCGGCCGTGGGTCGTACGGCCTCCGAGATACGGCCTCCCGGGCGTACGCGGATAGGCACGGGCCCGAGGACCACGTCCGGGGGTCCCGCGAGAGAACCTCAGGTCTCGTGGATTCGGGAATCGGAGAGGGCGTACGGGGGCGCGTCCCGAGCGACATGTCGGAGCCCCGCGGACGCGGGTCGGACGGCCTCCGAGATACGGCCCCCGGGGCGTACGCGGATAGGCCCGGGCCCGAGGAGCACGTCCGAGGGTCCCGCGAGGGAAGCGGAGGTCGCGGGGACTCGGGGATCGGAGAGGGCGTACGAAGGCGCGTCCCGAGCGACATATCGGAGCCCCGCGACCGTGGGTCGAGAGGCCTCCGAGATACGGCCTCCCGGGCGCACGCGAATAGGCCCGGGCCCGAGGATCACGTCCAGGGGTCCCGCGAGGGAAGCGGAGGTCGCGGGGACTCCGGACTCGGAGAGGGCGTACGGGGGCGCCTCCCGAGCGACATATCGGAGCCCCGAGACCGTGGGTCGAGAGGCCTCCGAGATACGGCCTCCCGGGCGTACGAGCCTAGGCGGAGGCTCGGGTGGCGGGGGGTTCGGGGGGGGCCCCCCCCCGAATCAGAGGGGTTGGGGGGGGGGGACCCCCCCCCACACGTCGGACTCTCGTACAAACTGTTGCATCTGCCTCCGTGTCTCTGCGCACGACCGTACGCTCGAAGGGTGCGAGAAGCCTCCAGAGCCACGCCGTGTGCCGGGGGAGAACGTGACTTTACGGAGTCGTCGCTGGTGACGCTTCGGTGATATATTTTACTAACCGGCCAGTTTATGTCCAGAACGAAAAAGCCTTCAGGGCCACTCGGGACCCAGAGTCGAGCGCTCCCGTCCGGGTCCCGCGTCCCTAGGACCTTCCCGAGTCTACTTCCCGTTCCCGCCCACCCGGGGGGCCGGGCTTCGGATACGCGGCGCGTCAGGCCCGGGGGGCGACCCACGCCGGGTCTCGGACCCGTACGGGCGACCCGGGCGTCGGTGCGCTCTGAGGCTTCGTCCAGGCACTCGGGTGTTAGACTCATACTCTGGCAGATTCTGTGCCTAGCGTTCGGGTGGAAAGAGACGGAATTTCGCCAAGCGAGGTCGCAGGCCCGCGGGATCCGAGTACGACGGACCGGGCCGCCGTGGGGGCGACATATCGGAGCCCCGTGACCGTGGGCCCTTCGGTCCGGGAGCCAGGGCCCCAGAAAGGAGTGGTCCCAGGTGACACTTCGGTGATATAAATCACTAACCGGCCCGTTTAAGCCCAGGAACGAAAGCGTCCAGGGCGACTACGTACGGCGAGTCGAGCGCTCCCGTCCGGGTCCCGCGTCCCTAGGACCTTCCCGAGTCTACTTCCCGTTCCCGCCCACCCGGGGGGCCGGGCTTCGGATATGCGGCGCGTCAGGCCCGTGGGGCGACCCACGCCGGGTCTCGGACCCGTACGGGCGACCCGGGCGTCGGTGCGCTCTGAGGCTTCGTCCAGGCACTCGGGTGTTAGACTCATACTCTGGCAGACTCTGTGCCTAGTGTTCGGGTGGAAAGAGACGTAATTTCGCCAAGCGAGGTCGCGGGCCCGCGGGATCCGAGTATGACGGACCGGGCCGCCGTGGGGGCGACATATCGGAGCCCCGTGACCGTGGGCCCTTCGGTCCGGGAGCGAGGGCCCCAGAAAGGAGTGGTCCCAGGTGACACTTCGGTGATATAAATTACTAACCGGCCCGTTTAAGCCCAGGAACGAAAAAGCCTTCAGGGCTACTCGGGACCCAGAGTCGAGCGCTCCCGTCCGGGTCCCGCGTCCCTAGGACCTTCCCGAGTCTACTTCCTGTTCCCGCCCACCCGGGGGGCCGGGCTTCGGATATGTGGCGCGTCAGGCCCGGGGGGCGACCCACGCCGAGTCTCGGACCCGTACGGGCGACCCGGGCGTCGGTGCGCTCTGAGGCTTCGTCCAGGCACTCGGGTGTTAGACTTATACTCTGGCAGACTCTGTGCCTAGTGTTCGGGTGGAAAGAGACGGAATTTCGCCAAGCGAGGTCGCAGGCCCGCGGGATCCGAGTACGACGGACCGGGCCGCCGTGTGGGCGACATATCGGAGCCCCGTGACCGTGGGCCCTTCGGTCCGGGAGCCAGGGCCCCAGAAAGGAGTGGTCCCAGGTGACACTTCGGTGATATAAATCACTAACCGGCCCGTTTAAGCCCAGGAACGAAAGCGTCCAGGGCGACTACGTACGGCGAGTCGAGCGCTCCCGTCCGGGTCCCGCGTCCCTAGGACCTTCCCGAGTCTACTTCCTGTTCCCGCCCACCCGGGGGGCCGGGCTTCGGATATGCGGCGCGTCAGGCCCGGGGGGCGACCCACGCCGGGTCTCGGACCCGTACGGGAGATCCGGCCCGGCGGCCCTTCCGAGGCCGTGAGGTGTCAGACTCATACTCTGGCAGAAGATGTGCCTAGTGTTCGGGTGGAAGAAGGTGCGATTTCGTAATAGGAGACACTTCGGTGATATAAATTACTAACCAGCCCGTTTATGTCCAGGACAAACGGCCTTCAGAGCGACCCTGGACGGGGGGTAGGGGGGGGGACCCCCCCGACTCGGGGGGGTTGGGGGGGGGGAACCCCCCCCCCCACACGTTGGATCTCCAGCCAAACTTTTTGATATGTCAGTCCTCGTACTTTGCCTGTGCACTGTCTCTTTGTGTAACGAGTGGGGAAAAAGACCTCGAGCCCAACTCTTTGATATGTCGGTCCTCGTACTTTGCCAGAGGACTGTCTCTCTGTTTAACGAGTGGGAAGAAGACCTCGAGCCAAACCCTTCGATACGTCGGTCCTCGTACTTTGCCAGAGCGAGCGTCTCGGCCACTTCTGCGATCTGGGACGCTTAGATGACATAGTCCCTAACCACCGAGAGACGCCCAGACCCGACCCCTACCCTGGGGTCGTGAACCCCGAAATTAGAGGGTTAGGGTCAGACGACACGTGGCAAATCTAAGGACACTTTGGTCGTTCCCAACATTCCCTCGGTCCGGGGACCTGTGCTAGAGAGGTTCCCGGCCTCAGAGAGACCAGGGGAACGTGTCCCGGACGTCGGATCCGGTCGTGATATGCCACTTTGGTACCAATATGCCACTTTGGTAATATGATGCCACTTTTGTACTAGCTAAACACTAACCCGTGAGCCCTCCTGGGACGCTTTTGTACTCTGATGCCACTTTGGTACCACGACCCTACCTCGCTTCGGATGGCGAAACTAAGCCGTGAGCCAACCCTTTTTTTCCTTTGGGTACACTTTTGCAATCTGAGGCCACTTTTGTAATATCCAAACACTAACCCGTGAGCGTCCCGGGGTTTGAAGGGGACGCTTTTGTACTCTGATGCCACTTTGGGAATTGCAACCCTCCGGAGCTCCAGAACGGACTCTGTGCCGACCCGGCGTCTCCCCGGTGCCCCAGAACACCCCAGAGGGTGGTGTCTGGGGTCCGGTGTCTAGCTGACCTTCCTGTACTTTTCTGTGAGAGACGACACGTCCACCCAATCTTCCAACCCGTACATCACAGAGAGCGCTGGTCGATAATGTCCATTCCGACCTTCGACACACGTCTACTGGCTCTCCTCGGGGCCGTGTCCTCTCTCCACTTCTCTTCATCCTATGTACCGATGACTGCAGATCCACGCCACCCTCCTGGTCGAGTATGCCGACGATACAGTTCTTCTGTTCATGCTGTCGGGCGCATCACAGACCCATGGTCCAGGCTCGCGCCCAGGGTCGAACGCTCCGGTCAAAAGGTGCGTCTCGGCCAGGGCTTCGGCCGTGGCGGAGTCCGGAGAGGTTCTGACCTCGTGGGCGCCTTTGGATGTGGAAAAACCACTCCTGCGATCTGGGACGCTTCGATGATATAGTCCCTAACCACATAGAGACGGGTCGCCCCTAGGGTCAAACGCTTCGGTCAAAAGGTGCGTCTCGGCCAGGGCTTCGCCGTGGCGGAGTCCGGTGAGGTCTGTAGGTCCTGGGTGCCTTTGGATGTAGAGAAACCACTTTGGGAATCCTGGACACTTTAGTGATACGTCCCCTAGGTCATGCCAAAACGAAGCCGGAAGACCCCCGTCGTACCGGTGATCTCACGGTCTGTACCGACGGTCCTCGCCCGAAAGACCGTCACGGTCACGGTCCGGGACCTTCTGGCTGCGAGTGACGAGAAAGACCACGGTTAGGGCCAAAATTACCAAAGTGTCTCGGATTCCCAAAGAGGTTTCTTAGGGTCCCAGGCCGAACCGAAGGCCCAGAGCTCGCCAGATCCCCACAGGAGGCTCGGCGTGCCGAGACGCACCATACGGCAAAGTCCCGGCTCTCTCGGGTCAGAGTGACGATAAAGACCACGGTTAGGGCCGAAATTACAAAAGTGTCCCGGATTCCCAAAGAGGTTTCTTAGGGTCCCAGGCCGAACCGAAGGCCCAGGCCTCGCCAGATCCCCACAGGAGGCTCGGCGTGCCGAGACGCACCATACGGCACTGTCCGGGTCCTTCTGGCTGCGAGTGATGAGAAAGACCACGGTTAGGGCCAAAATTACCAAAGTGTCTTGGATTCCCAAAGAGGTTTTTTAGGGTCCCAGGCCGAACCGAAGGCCCAGACGTAGCCAGATCCCTACAGGAGGCTCGGTGTGCCGAGACGCACCATATGGCACTGTCCAGGACCTTCTGGCTGCGAGTGAGTAGAAAGACCTTGGTTAGGTCCAAAATTACAAAAGTGTCCCGGATTCCCAAAGAGGTTTTTTAGGGACCCAGGCCGAGCCCAAGGCCCAGGCCGAGCCAGATCCCTACAGGAGGCTCGGCGTGCCGAGACGCACCATATGGCAAAGTCCCGGCTCTCTCAGGTCAGAGCGACGATAAAGACCATGGTTAGGTCCCAACGCACGAAAGTGTCCCGGATTCCAGAAGTGGTTTTTCGGGGTCCCAGGCCGAACCGAAGGCACAGACCTCGCCAGATCCCTACAGGAGGCTCGGTGTGCCGAGACGCACCATATGGCACTGTCCAGGACCTTCTGGCTGCAAGTGAGTAGAAAGACCTTGGTTAGGTCCAAAATTACAAAAGTGTCCCGGATTCCCAAAGAGGTTTCTTAGGGTCCCCGGCCGTACCGAAGGTCCGGACGTCGACGGATCGCCCCGGGAGGCTCCGCGTGCCGAGACGCAGCACCCGTCCACGTCTCGAGCGAGTCCTTTCACGTTTCACTCTGAAGGCCTTTCACCCTGTTTCCCTCTCGATGTTTCTGGGTGTGATTTTCAGGGAGCGTCTGTCGGTCATGGATTTCGTGAAGATGCTTCGAGACAACGGTCCACTGTAAGAAGCACTACGTAAATAAAGTAGGGTTGTCTCGATTTAACTTTTCTCTTTTTTTTTTCACATGTAGATGGAAGGAGTGTCAGGCACGTGCAGAGACAGACCCCTAGTGGTGCATTTTGGCCATGCCAACTTCAGCCTCATCAAACTAACAGAAAAACGTGGGAAGCATTTACTCTGCACTTATTACAATAAATCCATTCGAATCTTTTAATATATAGATGGAATGTTGTGAAACTATTTCTTATAGACACATAGTATTGTCCTCACAACCTACAGACCTTGTTTTGTTTATACTGCTTTTATTGTCATTTTATTTGAATCGATAGTTAAAACCTGTAAATCCATATGTTTATATCGAAGACCAACAAATCTAGTACACTCTAAGACAATGTGTTGTGATGACGTCAAACTTTTTTTTAACGTACACCAATTACAGTTTTTCTCGATCGCTAAAACACTAAAACCCATTCTTGGAACACGACTGTCGACCGCCAAAACTTGTCTATCGAATGACTCACTAATGTACGATTTAACGTACGATTTGAACAAACCACACAGACACAGAATGAAATGATCTAAAAGTGATAACTGGTAATAGATAGATAAATAACAATGGACTTGTGTGTAGTGATTTCTTGTCATTCTTGGTGCAGATCACTCCAGACCCGTCACATCCGGCACGAGGTATTGTCAGTGTCGTCACAGGTTTCCATCAGAATGCCTTTGGAGTTAAACAACAAGGAATGTGGTTAATAATGTACAACGCTAGTGGAGTGAAACATTTTCACAGAGAGTTTTAGACGATGACGTATACCCTATATGTAGATTCAGTAAGACACTCTCGATCGTCGTGCACAACGTCGATTCATCTGATTGACAAAATTTGCAGCCTAACGCCAAGAACAGAAAGGTTACAAAAACATTGTCACAAAAGCAAGTCATTCGATTATATGTGTATTGTGTGTGTTAACAATATAGATATGTAAGTTAAATATCCTACTGTTTTTTTTCTGTTTGTTTTTTTTTTTCGATAAAAATTTTGGCGATATGTGCCCTTTTCTTTGGCTTGCGCACCTGCACAGGTAAGTGAGTCACAGGCTTAGGTTTAGACACACACACACACACTGATCGACCTCGGCCGTACTCGAAAACCTCTGGGTTAGGGTCCTACGACACGTGGGATATCTCTAGTGACGCCTAAAATTCTCTCAAGTCGGGAACCTTCTACCATATGGTCGGTGAGGATGGCTTGGTAATCTCGATGACGACTCGGTAATAATAACCCCTAACAGCTTCAAATTGGACAACGAAAACACCTCGTCCTGACCCCGATCCAGCCATAAACCCTTCACCCGACCTGTTGCGACGGTAGTGATGAGTAATAAGTGTGTGTTCACATTTGTGGGCACTCGTGTGCACAGGCAATAACAGCACATCTACCTACACCTTATGTACATAGATCTGCATATTTTCATACTTTTTTCTCACATTTCCATTATTGCACTGTGGTTCACTTTACACTTTAAAATTGATTTCAACAGTGACGTTTTACAGTACAAGAAAAAGTAATTACTCGAATTTCATAACAGATTTTTTTGGTTCATAATTCTGGGTTACCAAAGAGAAAAGTGTGAGTGTAGCCTGCTGTCGGGACCCGATGAGGGAACATCCACCGGATCGGAAGTGATCCGGACTTGGTGAATACTAGCTTTTACATTAAGACTAACTCACATCTTCTGTACCTTTCTATAAAGAGATATCAATGTGCAGTTTTCTATCGTTTGCGTGTAAACATAAAATATTAATAATAATAATAATAATAATGAGTTATCGGAGTGTCTCAGCCCAGACCCGACCCCTACCCTGGGGTCGTGAACCCCGAAATTAGAGGGGATAGGGTCAGACGACACGTGGCAAATCTAGGGACACTTTGGTCGTTCCCAACATTCCCTCGGTCCGGGGACCTGTGCTAGAGAGGTTCCCGGCCTCAGAGAGACCAGGGGAACGTGTCCCGGACGTCGGATCCGGTCGTGATACGCCACTTTGGTACCAATATGCCACTTTGGTAATATGATGCCACTTTTGTACTAGCTAAACACTAACCCGTGAGCACTCCTGGGACGCTTTTGTACTCTGATGCCACTTTGGTACCACGACCCTACCTCGCTTCGGATGGCGAAACTAAGCCGTGAGCCAACCCTTTTTTTCCTTTGGGTACACTTTTGCAATCTGAGGCCACTTTTGTAATATCCAAACACTAACCCGTGAGCGTCCCGGGGTTTGAAGGGGACGCTTTTGTACTCTGATGCCACTTTGGGAATTGCAACCCTCCGGAGCTCCATAACGGACTCTGTGCCGACCCGGCGTCTCCCCGGTGCCCCAGAACACCCCAGAGGGTGGTGTCTGGGGTCCGGTGTCCGACCGGCCTCCCTCTACTCCGCTGCGAGAGACGACACGTCCACGTGCCCTGTCGGTGACGTAGGGTCGGCCCGGTGCCAACACAGCACTCCGTCGGGGCTCGGAGCGACATCGGAAGCCGGTGTTACGGTCTGGGAATCTAATAACGGTTTCATAATCCTTCCCTTCCCAGCCCAGAACTCGACCCGTCGACCACCCGACACCGCCCTCGTGCCTCACGCCACCGGTTAGGGTCGCATTTCGGCTCCCGCCTTCAAGTCACGGAGTCCGATCGGAGAGGCGACCTCACCGTCGCGTCGGGCCCGGCCAGGCGGTCTCCGTGATGTGGTTTTCGAGGCGCCCAGTGGCCCGTGTCAAAAGTTAGTCTTTCCCGGCCTTTTCGTGGTGACCGATGACCCTATCACGGCCCCGGGGGGTCGCCCTGCGAGTCTCGGGCCCTTCCGAGTCGTCCGACCCCGAAGGCCCCCTGGGACCCCAGGGACACTTTGGTGCTACTGGGGGCGTGTCCCAGGACACATCTGTCATTTCTGGGGAAGGGAGACCCCTGGTGGGATACGCGGTCAGGGGTTAGCAAATCTAGTACCAAGTGGGCACAGGGGTCAAGCGGTCACTTCCTCTGTCGTACGCCACCGGGGTGGCCGGAGTGAGGGACTGCAGGCAGAGTAACCGGAGAACCGGAGGGGGTGGGGGCTCCGTTCCAATTTTCACCGGGACCTGGGCCCCGGGGGGGAAGGCTCAGGGAGTTTGGGATTTTTAGCGCACCCCGTGGCCGCGCGATAAATCGGAGAAAAATCCCTATGGGATTTTACATGTGTTTTTTGCCGACTTTAAACGCCCATAACTCCGCCTACGAGCGTCTGAGACGCCCGGTGCAATTATGTTTTTTGCTCCATTTTTCACGTAGAGTACGAATCTGGTGTCCGATACCAATGTGTCCTCGGCCACTAATTAGGGTTAGGTTAAGAGTTAAAACCAGAGGCGGCATTCAAATTAGTGGCATTGAAATGAGACGTATGCTAATCTTTGCTCTCCTATTGGCTGGAGGTAGCAGTATGCAAATGTCTGCTCTCCTATTGGCCGTATGCAAATGTTTGGAATCCCATTGGTTGAAACTCAAACATGTCCTTTTTGCTGGTTTGTAATGTCAATGATGTGTGTTGTATTGTACCACAGGGACTTTTATTTCCTTGGGGATCAGTAAAGCATCCATCAATCCATGTGTATGTCTAACTATTTGCCTACCTTTTATTTATTTATTTCAGCAGGACATGATCCGAGTCAGACTTGGAGCAGAAGATCCGTCCGTGGCCGAGGTGGGCAGCACACGACCCACACATCCACGAGACCACGAACCTATGACACACAACACACACACAAAAAAAACAAAACAAAACATATGATAAGCACAAAAATGCAATAATCGTTCAAGAACACGAATGGTAACCCCTGGTATCAGAATGAGATTCATGGGCCGAGTACGTGGACACACACACACACACACACACACACAGACACAGACACAGACACACACACACACACACACACACACACACAGGCAATTGGCAGTGTGTGTAATGTTAAAAAATAACAATAAAAAATAAAGGAACAGAACAGTAAAGTACCTGAATCGATTGAACAAGATGTGAACAGTTCGGTTGACATTCTTCTGACTTATCAGGTAGCCAAGGTTTGGTATTTTTTGGAATATGAGCTGTTGAAAAACCTGAAATCATACTAAGTGATGTGGCATGACTATTCCAAAAGATGGCAGCAGAGGATCAAAAATGAGCGGTGCCTTAGGATTCCATCAAGCCGGGAAGTCGAGGCTTCCCAGCTTAAGAGAGAGTACGCACCGAATAGGCCCAATTTAACCCTAGTCTATTCATATGTCACTCATTAATTTGTTAATGTATACATATCATTAATTCATCAATAATTCATGATGCACTCACTATCAGTCGATGTATTAATTCATTGTTAATAAACTGGTAGTTAGGTGTTAGTATATGTTTAGTTATGTACACATGTTGTAAAGTGTTTACCGTCGTGTTCTCAGCGCGCTTGGCTCTTTAAACTTCTCTACGGTGTGTATTCTTGGTTTGCTTGTGGCAAAAAATATTACACAAACGTCCATATCCATACCCAAACATCCTCGAGGACTTCATGTTGACTGTGGCGCCCTCAGGTGTCCCTCTTGTGGTATAACCTTTTTTTCCTTATTCCTTTTTTATTTCATTAATATTACATAGGATATCGATTGATTTTGGGGGTTTCCATTTTAAATTATGTTTTAGGTCAATCAATTATATTGTATAATTTATGGTCAAGGTGGTTAAGGTAGGTCAGGGTTAGAAATATATCTATTGAGGTCGAAGTTGAATTAATTGTAGGTAGGGTGGGTTGTAGTCAGTCTAGTTTTAATCTAAATTGGGGTTAGGATGATGGGTGATTAGATTGCGGTTAAAATTCAGTTTATTTGGGGTCAGGGCTAGGATGATCAAAGATTAGGTTGTAGTAGAGCTTCAGTGTATTGAATTTAAAGTACTTGGAAATTGGGTTGAAGTTGTAATTAGGTTTATTAAGGTTAGAGTTGATATAATTATGGACTGAACTATAATTGAAATTTCATTTATTGTGATTGGGGACAGTGTAAATGAAGGTTAGGTTCTAGTTGGAAGGTTTATTAGGATTAGGGTTAGAATAATTGGGAGTTGGGTTATGGTTGAAATGGAGTTTATTGTGGTTGGGGTTGGAATAATTGGGAATTGGGTTGAAATTAGGTTTATTAAGCTTAGGGTTAGAGTAATTAGGGGTTGGGTCATGGTAAATAATTGGGGTAAGGTCATCGTTGAGATGAGTCTATTGAGGTTGGGGTTAGAGTAATTAGGGATTCGGTTATGGTTAAGATTAGGCTTATTGAGGTTGGGGTTGGAATAATTAGGAATGAGGTTATGGTTAAGATTAGGTTTATTGAGGTTGGGGTTAGAGTAATTAGGGATTAGGTGATGGTTAAGATTAGGTTTATTGAGGTTGGGGTTAGAGTAATTAGGGATTAGGTGATGGTTAAGATTAAGGAAACGTGGAACATAAAGGACAAGAGAACTGTCTGCAGCTACATAAACAGGCCCTAATTCAAACTTGGATCGATTTCTCAGCTCCTAAAGCTTGCTACAGAGATGTAGCCATGATTGGTTACAAGGGTTACAAGCTGTGCAATTATGCAGAAAATGTGCCCTTTCATTTGGGTTTCTTAATTTCATGTGGGGTTAGATGCAGTTCCTAACCTAAACAGCAGGTGCCAGCTTTCAGTAAGTCTGGGGTTAGCTTGGGGTTAGATGCAGTTCCTAACCTAAACAGCAGGTGCCAGCTTTCAGTAAGTCTGGGGTTAGCTTGGGGTTAGATGCAGTTCCTAACCTAAACAGCAGGTGCCAGCTTTCAGTAAGTCTGGGGTTAGCTTGGGGTTAGATGCAGTTCCTAACCTAAACAGCAGGTGCCAGCTTTCAGTAAGTCTGGGGTTAGCTTGGGGTTAGATGCAGTTCCTAACCTAAACAGCAGGTGCCAGCTTTCAGTAAGTCTGGGGTTAGCTTGGGGTTAGGCCTTGGATTGGGGGCGTGGTTAGGGTTTTGCTCATAGGTTAAGAGTTAAAACCAGAGGCGGCATTCAAATTAGTGGCATTGAAATGAGACGTATGCTAATCTTTGCTCTCCTATTGGCTGGAGGTAGCAGTATGCAAATGTCTGCTCTCCTATTGGCCGTATGCAAATGTTTGGAATCCCATTGGTTGAAACTCAAACATGTCCTTTTTGCTGGTTTGTAATGTCAATGATGTGTGTTGTATTGTACCACAGGGACTTTTATTTCCTTGGGGATCAGTAAAGCATCCATCAATCCATGTGTATGTCTAACTATTTGCCTACCTTTTATTTATTTATTTCAGCAGGACATGATCCGAGTCAGACTTGGAGCAGAAGATCCGTCCGTGGCCGAGGTGGGCAGCACACGACCCACACATCCACGAGACCACGAACCTATGACACACAACACACACACAAAAAAAACAAAACAAAACATATGATAAGCACAAAAATGCAATAATCGTTCAAGAACACGAATGGTAACCCCTGGTATCAGAATGAGATTCATGGGCCGAGTACGTGGACACACACACACACACACACACACACAGACACAGACACAGACACACACACACACACACACACACACACACACACAGGCAATTGGCAGTGTGTGTAATGTTAAAAAATAACAATAAAAAATAAAGGAACAGAACAGTAAAGTACCTGAATCGATTGAACAAGATGTGAACAGTTCGGTTGACATTCTTCTGACTTATCAGGTAGCCAAGGTTTGGTATTTTTTGGAATATGAGCTGTTGAAAAACCTGAAATCATACTAAGTGATGTGGCATGACTATTCCAAAAGATGGCAGCAGAGGATCAAAAATGAGCGGTGCCTTAGGATTCCGTCAAGCCGGGAAGTCGAGGCTTCCCAGCTTAAGAGAGAGTACGCACCGAATAGGCCCAATTTAACCCTAGTCTATTCATATGTCACTCATTAATTTGTTAATGTATACATATCATTAATTCATCAATAATTCATGATGCACTCACTATCAGTCGATGTATTAATTCATTGTTAATAAACTGGTAGTTAGGTGTTAGTATATGTTTAGTTATGTACACATGTTGTAAAGTGTTTACCGTCGTGTTCTCAGCGCGCTTGGCTCTTTAAACTTCTCTACGGTGTGTATTCTTGGTTTGCTTGTGGCAAAAAATATTACACAAACGTCCATATCCATACCCAAACATCCTCGAGGACTTCATGTTGACTGTGGCGCCCTCAGGTGTCCCTCTTGTGGTATAACCTTTTTTTCCTTATTCCTTTTTTATTTCATTAATATTACATAGGATATCGATTGATTTTGGGGGTTTCCATTTTAAATTATGTTTTAGGTCAATCAATTATATTGTATAATTTATGGTCAAGGTGGTTAAGGTAGGTCAGGGTTAGAAATATATCTATTGAGGTCGAAGTTGAATTAATTGTAGGTAGGGTGGGTTGTAGTCAGTCTAGTTTTAATCTAAATTGGGGTTAGGATGATGGGTGATTAGATTGCGGTTAAAATTCAGTTTATTTGGGGTCAGGGCTAGGATGATCAAAGATTAGGTTGTAGTAGAGCTTCAGTGTATTGAATTTAAAGTACTTGGAAATTGGGTTGAAGTTGTAATTAGGTTTATTAAGGTTAGAGTTGATATAATTATGGACTGAACTATAATTGAAATTTCATTTATTGTGATTGGGGACAGTGTAAATGAAGGTTAGGTTCTAGTTGGAAGGTTTATTAGGATTAGGGTTAGAATAATTGGGAGTTGGGTTATGGTTGAAATGGAGTTTATTGTGGTTGGGGTTGGAATAATTGGGAATTGGGTTGAAATTAGGTTTATTAAGCTTAGGGTTAGAGTAATTAGGGGTTGGGTCATGGTAAATAATTGGGGTAAGGTCATCGTTGAGATGAGTCTATTGAGGTTGGGGTTAGAGTAATTAGGGATTCGGTTATGGTTAAGATTAGGCTTATTGAGGTTGGGGTTGGAATAATTAGGAATGAGGTTATGGTTAAGATTAGGTTTATTGAGGTTGGGGTTAGAGTAATTAGGGATTAGGTGATGGTTAAGATTAGGTTTATTGAGGTTGGGGTTAGAGTAATTAGGGATTAGGTGATGGTTAAGATTAAGGAAACGTGGAACATAAAGGACAAGAGAACTGTCTGCAGCTACATAAACAGGCCCTAATTCAAACTTGGATCGATTTCTCAGCTCCTAAAGCTTGCTACAGAGATGTAGCCATGATTGGTTACAAGGGTTACAAGCTGTGCAATTATGCAGAAAATGTGCCCTTTCATTTGGGTTTCTTAATTTCATGTGGGGTTAGATGCAGTTCCTAACCTAAACAGCAGGTGCCAGCTTTCAGTAAGTCTGGGGTTAGCTTGGGGTTAGATGCAGTTCCTAACCTAAACAGCAGGTGCCACCTTGCAGTAAGTCTGGGGTTAGCTTGGGGTTAGATGCAGTTCCTAACCTAAACAGCAGGTGCCAGCTTTCAGTAAGTCTGGGGTTAGCTTGGGGTTAGATGCAGTTCCTAACCTAAACAGCAGGTGCCAGCTTTCAGTAAGTCTGGGGTTAGCTTGGGGTTAGATGCAGTTCCTAACCTAAACAGCAGGTGCCACCTTGCAGTAAGTCTGGGGTTAGCTTGGGGTTTGTTTTGTAATGAGGTACAAAAATCGGTTGACATTCTTCTGACTTAAAGATTGGAGCCCAGTAAAAGTAATTAGGCAGTGGGGGTACAAAAAAAGATAGCTGGTGTCGTTGGGGGGGTACGAGGTGGTTCATTCTACCTTGAAAGTCCTACAAACTGGTGCTGTATGACTTCTAAAAGTACATGAGGACGTTGTAACCGAAAACGTCCAGTAGATGGCAGCAGAGGGTTAAAAACGAGCGGTGCGTTTCCAGCTGTGAGCAGGGAGAAGTGGTCGGCTTGAAATGTAGTGTTTCCAATGCAAAGTGAAAGAGCTTTCCAAAATCTGTTCATAAAGTGTGTAAATAATTTCATGTAAAAAGCTCAATCCAGACAAACACAACATACAATGATATTATGTTCATGAAGGATATTCAGAGCTGGTGTCCGAACCCACTGGGATAGACGCCGATTGACTTTTAATTCATTCAAAATGGGATTTCTCAGCTCTTGAGGCTGCTACAGCATAGATGTAGCAACGATTGGTCAGAAGAACAAACTTCAAGCTGTGCACTAACACTGGAAAATGTGCCGTTTCATCGGGTTTCTTATTTCCTTTTCTTAATGTCGATGCAGTTCCGAACATGCCCTGCAGAGGTCAGATCCTTAAGCCGGGAAGCAGCGACCATATGGTGCAAGGTTCCCGGATTAAGAGAATGCGGCCGATCTGACCCTAGTCTACACTCAGTCAAATAATCGGGAAAATTCGAAGAAACGTCGTAGGACCTCCAAAATCGCACAGGGCGTGCAGGTCCAACCTACCAGCGACATATCGGAGCCCCGCGGTCCCGCGTGGAAAGACGGCCGAGATACGGGCCCCCGACGCGTACGCGAGTAGGCCCAAAAAACCACGTTTCGGGGTCCCGCGGCGGAACCGTAGGACGTAGGCGCACCGAAACCGAGCACGTCGGAGGGGGCCCGGCCACGAGCGACATATCGGAGCCCCGTCACCGTGGTCCGAAAGGCGGCCGAGACACGGGCCCCGACGCGTACGCGAGTAGTCGTCAGGCCCCAGACGACGTGCGGAGGTCCCGCGAGGGAACCGGATGTCGTAGGCCCACCGGACCAGAGTACGACGGACCGCGCGTAGGCACGAGCGACATATCGGAGCCCCGTGACCCTGGTCCTAAAGGCGTCCGAGATACGGGAATAATTGGGAATTGGGTTGAAATTAGGTTTATTAAGCTTAGGGTTAGAGTAATTAGGGGTTGGGTTATGGTAAATAATTGGGGTAAGGTCATCGTTGAGATGAGTCTATTGAGGTTGGGGTTAGAATAATTAGGGATTAGGTTATGGTTAAGATTAGGCTTATTGAGGTTGGGGTTGGAATAATTAGAAATGAGGTTATGGTTAAGATTAGGTTTATTGAGGTTGGGGTTAGAGTAATTAGGGATTAGGTGATGGTTAAGATTAGGTTTATTGAGGTTGGGGTTAGAGTAATTAGGGATTAGGTGATGGTTAAGATTAGGTTATGGTTAAGATTAGGTTTATTGAGGTTGGGGTTAGAGTAATTAGGGATTAGGTAATGGTTAAGATTAGGTTTATTGAGGTTGGGGTTAGAGTAATTAGGGATTAGGTTATGGTTAAGATTAGGCTTATTGAGGTTGGGGTTGGAATAATTAGGAATGAGGTTATGGTTAAGATTAGGTTTATTGAGGTTGGGGTTAGAGTAATTAGGGATTAGGTAATGGTTAAGATTAGGTTTATTGAGGTTGGGGTTAGAGTAATTAGGGATTAGGTAATGGTTAAGATTAGGTTTATTGAGGTTGGGGTTAGAATAATTAGGGATTAGGTAATGGTTAAGATTAGGTTTATTGAGGTTGGGGTTAGAATAATTAGGGATTAGGTTATGGTTAAAATTAAGGAAACGTGGAACATAAAGGACAAGAGAACTGTCTGCAGCTACATAAACAGGCCCTAATTCAAACTTGGATCGATTTCTCAGCTCCTAAAGCTTGCTACAGAGATGTAGCCATGATTGGTTACAAGGGTTACAAGCTGTGCAATTATGCAGAAAATGTGCCCTTTCATTTGGGTTTCTTAATTTCATGTGGGGTTAGATGCAGTTCCTAACCTAAACAGCAGGTGCCAGCTTTCAGTAAGTCTGGGGTTAGCTTGGGGTTAGATGCAGTTCCTAACCTAAACAGCAGGTGCCACCTTGCAGTAAGTCTGGGGTTAGCTTGGGGTTAGGCCTTGGATTGGGGGCGTGGTTAGGGTTTTGCTCATAGGTTAAGAGTTAAAACCAGAGGCGGCATTCAAATTAGTGGCATTGAAATGAGACGTATGCTAATCTTTGCTCTCCTATTGGCTGGAGGTAGCAGTATGCAAATGTCTGCTCTCCTATTGGCCGTATGCAAATGTTTGGAATCCCATTGGTTGAAACTCAAACATGTCCTTTTTGCTGGTTTGTAATGTCAATGATGTGTGTTGTATTGTACCACAGGGACTTTTATTTCCTTGGGGATCAGTAAAGCATCCATCAATCCATGTGTATGTCTAACTATTTGCCTACCTTTTATTTATTTATTTCAGCAGGACATGATCCGAGTCAGACTTGGAGCAGAAGATCCGTCCGTGGCCGAGGTGGGCAGCACACGACCCACACATCCACGAGACCACGAACCTATGACACACAACACACACACAAAAAAAACAAAACAAAACATATGATAAGCACAAAAATGCAATAATCGTTCAAGAACACGAATGGTAACCCCTGGTATCAGAATGAGATTCATGGGCCGAGTACGTGGACACACACACACACACACACACACACAGACACAGACACAGACACACACACACACACACACACACACACACACACACACAGGCAATTGGCAGTGTGTGTAATGTTAAAAAATAACAATAAAAAATAAAGGAACAGAACAGTAAAGTACCTGAATCGATTGAACAAGATGTGAACAGTTCGGTTGACATTCTTCTGACTTATCAGGTAGCCAAGGTTTGGTATTTTTTGGAATACGAGCTGTTGAAAAACCTGAAATCATACTAAGTGATGTGGCATGACTATTCCAAAAGATGGCAGCAGAGGATCAAAAATGAGCGGTGCCTTAGGATTCCGTCAAGCCGGGAAGTCGAGGCTTCCCAGCTTAAGAGAGAGTACGCACCGAATAGGCCCAATTTAACCCTAGTCTATTCATATGTCACTCATTAATTTGTTAATGTATACATATCATTAATTCATCAATAATTCATGATGCACTCACTATCAGTCGATGTATTAATTCATTGTTAATAAACTGGTAGTTAGGTGTTAGTATATGTTTAGTTATGTACACATGTTGTAAAGTGTTTACCGTCGTGTTCTCAGCGCGCTTGGCTCTTTAAACTTCTCTACGGTGTGTATTCTTGGTTTGCTTGTGGCAAAAAATATTACACAAACGTCCATATCCATACCCAAACATCCTCGAGGACTTCATGTTGACTGTGGCGCCCTCAGGTGTCCCTCTTGTGGTATAACCTTTTTTTTCCTTATTCCTTTTTTATTTCATTAATATTACATAGGATATCGATTGATTTTGGGGGTTTCCATTTTAAATTATGTTTTAGGTCAATCAATTATATTGTATAATTTATGGTCAAGGTGGTTAAGGTAGGTCAGGGTTAGAAATATATCTATTGAGGTCGAAGTTGAATTAATTGTAGGTAGGGTGGGTGTCAGTCTAGTTTTAATCTAAATTGGGGTTAGGATGATGGGTGATTAGATTGCGGTTAAAATTCAGTTTATTTGGGGTCAGGGCTAGGATGATCAAAGATTAGGTTGTAGTAGAGCTTCAGTGTATTGAATTTAAAGTACTTGGAAATTGGGTTGAAGTTGTAATTAGGTTTATTAAGGTTAGAGTTGATATAATTATGGACTGAACTATAATTGAAATTTCATTTATTGTGATTGGGGACAGTGTAAATGAAGGTTAGGTTCTAGTTGGAAGGTTTATTAGGATTAGGGTTAGAATAATTGGGAGTTGGGTTATGGTTGAAATGGAGTTTATTGTGGTTGGGGTTGGAATAATTGGGAATTGGGTTGAAATTAGGTTTATTAAGCTTAGGGTTAGAGTAATTAGGGGTTGGGTTATGGTAAATAATTGGGGTAAGGTCATCGTTGAGATGAGTCTATTGAGGTTGGGGTTAGAGTAATTAGGGATTAGGTTATGGTTAAGATTAGGCTTATTGAGGTTGGGGTTGGAATAATTAGGAATGAGGTTATGGTTAAGATTAGGTTTATTGAGGTTGGGGTTAGAGTAATTAGGGATTAGGTGATGGTTAAGATTAGGTTTATTGAGGTTGGGGTTAGAGTAATTAGGGATTAGGTGATGGTTAAGATTAGGTTTATTGAGGTTGGGGTTAGAGTAATTAGGGATTAGGTTATGGTTAAGATTAGGCTTATTGAGGTTGGGGTTGGAATAATTAGGAATGAGGTTATGGTTAAGATTAGGTTTATTGAGGTTGGGGTTAGAGTAATTAGGGATTAGGTGATGGTTAAGATTAGGTTTATTGAGGTTGGGGTTAGAGTAATTAGGGATTAGGTGATGGTTAAGATTAAGGAAACGTGGAACATAAAGGACAAGAGAACTGTCTGCAGCTACATAAACAGGCCCTAATTCAAACTTGGATCGATTTCTCAGCTCCTAAAGCTTGCTACAGAGATGTAGCCATGATTGGTTACAAGGGTTACAAGCTGTGCAATTATGCAGAAAATGTGCCCTTTCATTTGGGTTTCTTAATTTCATGTGGGGTTAGATGCAGTTCCTAACCTAAACAGCAGGTGCCAGCTTTCAGTAAGTCTGGGGTTAGCTTGGGGTTAGATGCAGTTCCTAACCTAAACAGCAGGTGCCAGCTTTCAGTAAGTCTGGGGTTAGCTTGGGGTTAGATGCAGTTCCTAACCTAAACAGCAGGTGCCAGCTAGGGTTAGGGTTAGGGTTAGGGTTAGGTTAAGAGTTAAAACCAGAGGCGGCATTCAAATTAGTGGCATTGAAATGAGACGTATGCTAATCTTTGCTCTCCTATTGGCTGGAGGTAGCAGTATGCAAATGTCTGCTCTCCTATTGGCCGTATGCAAATGTTTGGAATCCCATTGGTTGAAACTCAAACATGTCCTTTTTGCTGGTTTGTAATGTCAATGATGTGTGTTGTATTGTACCACAGGGACTTTTATTTCCTTGGGGATCAGTAAAGCATCCATCAATCCATGTGTATGTCTAACTATTTGCCTACCTTTTATTTATTTATTTCAGCAGGACATGATCCGAGTCAGACTTGGAGCAGAAGATCCGTCCGTGGCCGAGGTGGGCAGCACACGACCCACACATCCACGAGACCACGAACCTATGACACACAACACACACACAAAAAAAACAAAACAAAACATATGATAAGCACAAAAATGCAATAATCGTTCAAGAACACGAATGGTAACCCCTGGTATCAGAATGAGATTCATGGGCCGAGTACGTGGACACACACACACACACACACACACACAGACACAGACACAGACACACACACACACACACACACACACACACACACACACAGGCAATTGGCAGTGTGTGTAATGTTAAAAAATAACAATAAAAAATAAAGGAACAGAACAGTAAAGTACCTGAATCGATTGAACAAGATGTGAACAGTTCGGTTGACATTCTTCTGACTTATCAGGTAGCCAAGGTTTGGTATTTTTTGGAATACGAGCTGTTGAAAAACCTGAAATCATACTAAGTGATGTGGCATGACTATTCCAAAAGATGGCAGCAGAGGATCAAAAATGAGCGGTGCCTTAGGATTCCGTCAAGCCGGGAAGTCGAGGCTTCCCAGCTTAAGAGAGAGTACGCACCGAATAGGCCCAATTTAACCCTAGTCTATTCATATGTCACTCATTAATTTGTTAATGTATACATATCATTAATTCATCAATAATTCATGATGCACTCACTATCAGTCGATGTATTAATTCATTGTTAATAAACTGGTAGTTAGGTGTTAGTATATGTTTAGTTATGTACACATGTTGTAAAGTGTTTACCGTCGTGTTCTCAGCGCGCTTGGCTCTTTAAACTTCTCTACGGTGTGTATTCTTGGTTTGCTTGTGGCAAAAAATATTACACAAACGTCCATATCCATACCCAAACATCCTCGAGGACTTCATGTTGACTGTGGCGCCCTCAGGTGTCCCTCTTGTGGTATAACCTTTTTTTCCTTATTCCTTTTTTATTTCATTAATATTACATAGGATATCGATTGATTTTGGGGGTTTCCATTTTAAATTATGTTTTAGGTCAATCAATTATATTGTATAATTTATGGTCAAGGTGGTTAAGGTAGGTCAGGGTTAGAAATATATCTATTGAGGTCGAAGTTGAATTAATTGTAGGTAGGGTGGGTTGTAGTCAGTCTAGTTTTAATCTAAATTGGGGTTAGGATGATGGGTGATTAGATTGCGGTTAAAATTCAGTTTATTTGGGGTCAGGGCTAGGATGATCAAAGATTAGGTTGTAGTAGAGCTTCAGTGTATTGAATTTAAAGTACTTGGAAATTGGGTTGAAGTTGTAATTAGGTTTATTAAGGTTAGAGTTGATATAATTATGGACTGAACTATAATTGAAATTTCATTTATTGTGATTGGGGACAGTGTAAATGAAGGTTAGGTTCTAGTTGGAAGGTTTATTAGGATTAGGGTTAGAATAATTGGGAGTTGGGTTATGGTTGAAATGGAGTTTATTGTGGTTGGGGTTGGAATAATTGGGAATTGGGTTGAAATTAGGTTTATTAAGCTTAGGGTTAGAGTAATTAGGGGTTGGGTTATGGTAAATAATTGGGGTAAGGTCATCGTTGAGATGAGTCTATTGAGGTTGGGGTTAGAGTAATTAGGGATTAGGTTATGGTTAAGATTAGGCTTATTGAGGTTGGGGTTGGAATAATTAGGAATGAGGTTATGGTTAAGATTAGGTTTATTGAGGTTGGGGTTAGAGTAATTAGGGATTAGGTGATGGTTAAGATTAGGTTTATTGAGGTTGGGGTTAGAGTAATTAGGGATTAGGTGATGGTTAAGATTAGGTTTATTGAGGTTGGGGTTAGAGTAATTAGGGATTAGGTTATGGTTAAGATTAGGCTTATTGAGGTTGGGGTTGGAATAATTAGGAATGAGGTTATGGTTAAGATTAGGTTTATTGAGGTTGGGGTTAGAGTAATTAGGGATTAGGTGATGGTTAAGATTAGGTTTATTGAGGTTGGGGTTAGAGTAATTAGGGATTAGGTGATGGTTAAGATTAAGGAAACGTGGAACATAAAGGACAAGAGAACTGTCTGCAGCTACATAAACAGGCCCTAATTCAAACTTGGATCGATTTCTCAGCTCCTAAAGCTTGCTACAGAGATGTAGCCATGATTGGTTACAAGGGTTACAAGCTGTGCAATTATGCAGAAAATGTGCCCTTTCATTTGGGTTTCTTAATTTCATGTGGGGTTAGATGCAGTTCCTAACCTAAACAGCAGGTGCCAGCTTTCAGTAAGTCTGGGGTTAGCTTGGGGTTAGATGCAGTTCCTAACCTAAACAGCAGGTGCCAGCTTTCAGTAAGTCTGGGGTTAGCTTGGGGTTAGATGCAGTTCCTAACCTAAACAGCAGGTGCCAGCTTTCAGTAAGTCTGGGGTTAGCTTGGGGTTAGATGCAGTTCCTAACCTAAACAGCAGGTGCCAGCTTTCAGTAAGTCTGGGGTTAGCTTGGGGTTAGATGCAGTTCCTAACCTAAACAGCAGGTGCCAGCTTTCAGTAAGTCTGGGGTTAGCTTGGGGTTAGGGTTAGGGTTAGGTTAAGAGTTAAAACCAGAGGCGGCATTCAAATTAGTGGCATTGAAATGAGACGTATGCTAATCTTTGCTCTCCTATTGGCTGGAGGTAGCAGTATGCAAATGTCTGCTCTCCTATTGGCCGTATGCAAATGTTTGGAATCCCATTGGTTGAAACTCAAACATGTCCTTTTTGCTGGTTTGTAATGTCAATGATGTGTGTTGTATTGTACCACAGGGACTTTTATTTCCTTGGGGATCAGTAAAGCATCCATCAATCCATGTGTATGTCTAACTATTTGCCTACCTTTTATTTATTTATTTCAGCAGGACATGATCCGAGTCAGACTTGGAGCAGAAGATCCGTCCGTGGCCGAGGTGGGCAGCACACGACCCACACATCCACGAGACCACGAACCTATGACACACAACACACACACAAAAAAAACAAAACAAAACATATGATAAGCACAAAAATGCAATAATCGTTCAAGAACACGAATGGTAACCCCTGGTATCAGAATGAGATTCATGGGCCGAGTACGTGGACACACACACACACACACACACACACAGACACAGACACAGACACACACACACACACACACACACACACACACACAGGCAATTGGCAGTGTGTGTAATGTTAAAAAATAACAATAAAAAATAAAGGAACAGAACAGTAAAGTACCTGAATCGATTGAACAAGATGTGAACAGTTCGGTTGACATTCTTCTGACTTATCAGGTAGCCAAGGTTTGGTATTTTTTGGAATATGAGCTGTTGAAAAACCTGAAATCATACTAAGTGATGTGGCATGACTATTCCAAAAGATGGCAGCAGAGGATCAAAAATGAGCGGTGCCTTAGGATTCCGTCAAGCCGGGAAGTCGAGGCTTCCCAGCTTAAGAGAGAGTACGCACCGAATAGGCCCAATTTAACCCTAGTCTATTCATATGTCACTCATTAATTTGTTAATGTATACATATCATTAATTCATCAATAATTCATGATGCACTCACTATCAGTCGATGTATTAATTCATTGTTAATAAACTGGTAGTTAGGTGTTAGTATATGTTTAGTTATGTACACATGTTGTAAAGTGTTTACCGTCGTGTTCTCAGCGCGCTTGGCTCTTTAAACTTCTCTACGGTGTGTATTCTTGGTTTGCTTGTGGCAAAAAATATTACACAAACGTCCATATCCATACCCAAACATCCTCGAGGACTTCATGTTGACTGTGGCGCCCTCAGGTGTCCCTCTTGTGGTATAACCTTTTTTTCCTTATTCCTTTTTTATTTCATTAATATTACATAGGATATCGATTGATTTTGGGGGTTTCCATTTTAAATTATGTTTTAGGTCAATCAATTATATTGTATAATTTATGGTCAAGGTGGTTAAGGTAGGTCAGGGTTAGAAATATATCTATTGAGGTCGAAGTTGAATTAATTGTAGGTAGGGTGGGTTGTAGTCAGTCTAGTTTTAATCTAAATTGGGGTTAGGATGATGGGTGATTAGATTGCGGTTAAAATTCAGTTTATTTGGGGTCAGGGCTAGGATGATCAAAGATTAGGTTGTAGTAGAGCTTCAGTGTATTGAATTTAAAGTACTTGGAAATTGGGTTGAAGTTGTAATTAGGTTTATTAAGGTTAGAGTTGATATAATTATGGACTGAACTATAATTGAAATTTCATTTATTGTGATTGGGGACAGTGTAAATGAAGGTTAGGTTCTAGTTGGAAGGTTTATTAGGATTAGGGTTAGAATAATTGGGAGTTGGGTTATGGTTGAAATGGAGTTTATTGTGGTTGGGGTTGGAATAATTGGGAATTGGGTTGAAATTAGGTTTATTAAGCTTAGGGTTAGAGTAATTAGGGGTTGGGTCATGGTAAATAATTGGGGTAAGGTCATCGTTGAGATGAGTCTATTGAGGTTGGGGTTAGAGTAATTAGGGATTCGGTTATGGTTAAGATTAGGCTTATTGAGGTTGGGGTTGGAATAATTAGGAATGAGGTTATGGTTAAGATTAGGTTTATTGAGGTTGGGGTTAGAGTAATTAGGGATTAGGTGATGGTTAAGATTAGGTTTATTGAGGTTGGGGTTAGAGTAATTAGGGATTAGGTGATGGTTAAGATTAAGGAAACGTGGAACATAAAGGACAAGAGAACTGTCTGCAGCTACATAAACAGGCCCTAATTCAAACTTGGATCGATTTCTCAGCTCCTAAAGCTTGCTACAGAGATGTAGCCATGATTGGTTACAAGGGTTACAAGCTGTGCAATTATGCAGAAAATGTGCCCTTTCATTTGGGTTTCTTAATTTCATGTGGGGTTAGATGCAGTTCCTAACCTAAACAGCAGGTGCCAGCTTTCAGTAAGTCTGGGGTTAGCTTGGGGTTAGATGCAGTTCCTAACCTAAACAGCAGGTGCCACCTTGCAGTAAGTCTGGGGTTAGCTTGGGGTTAGATGCAGTTCCTAACCTAAACAGCAGGTGCCAGCTTTCAGTAAGTCTGGGGTTAGCTTGGGGTTAGATGCAGTTCCTAACCTAAACAGCAGGTGCCAGCTTTCAGTAAGTCTGGGGTTAGCTTGGGGTTAGATGCAGTTCCTAACCTAAACAGCAGGTGCCACCTTGCAGTAAGTCTGGGGTTAGCTTGGGGTTTGTTTTGTAATGAGGTACAAAAATCGGTTGACATTCTTCTGACTTAAAGATTGGAGCCCAGTAAAAGTAATTAGGCAGTGGGGGTACAAAAAAAGATAGCTGGTGTCGTTGGGGGGGTACGAGGTGGTTCATTCTACCTTGAAAGTCCTACAAACTGGTGCTGTATGACTTCTAAAAGTACATGAGGACGTTGTAACCGAAAACGTCCAGTAGATGGCAGCAGAGGGTTAAAAACGAGCGGTGCGTTTCCAGCTGTGAGCAGGGAGAAGTGGTCGGCTTGAAATGTAGTGTTTCCAATGCAAAGTGAAAGAGCTTTCCAAAATCTGTTCATAAAGTGTGTAAATAATTTCATGTAAAAAGCTCAATCCAGACAAACACAACATACAATGATATTATGTTCATGAAGGATATTCAGAGCTGGTGTCCGAACCCACTGGGATAGACGCCGATTGACTTTTAATTCATTCAAAATGGGATTTCTCAGCTCTTGAGGCTGCTACAGCATAGATGTAGCAACGATTGGTCAGAAGAACAAACTTCAAGCTGTGCACTAACACTGGAAAATGTGCCGTTTCATCGGGTTTCTTATTTCCTTTTCTTAATGTCGATGCAGTTCCGAACATGCCCTGCAGAGGTCAGATCCTTAAGCCGGGAAGCAGCGACCATATGGTGCAAGGTTCCCGGATTAAGAGAATGCGGCCGATCTGACCCTAGTCTACACTCAGTCAAATAATCGGGAAAATTCGAAGAAACGTCGTAGGACCTCCAAAATCGCACAGGGCGTGCAGGTCCAACCTACCAGCGACATATCGGAGCCCCGCGGTCCCGCGTGGAAAGACGGCCGAGATACGGGCCCCCGACGCGTACGCGAGTAGGCCCAAAAAACCACGTTTCGGGGTCCCGCGGCGGAACCGTAGGACGTAGGCGCACCGAAACCGAGCACGTCGGAGGGGGCCCGGCCACGAGCGACATATCGGAGCCCCGTCACCGTGGTCCGAAAGGCGGCCGAGACACGGGCCCCGACGCGTACGCGAGTAGTCGTCAGGCCCCAGACGACGTGCGGAGGTCCCGCGAGGGAACCGGATGTCGTAGGCCCACCGGACCAGAGTACGACGGACCGCGCGTAGGCACGAGCGACATATCGGAGCCCCGTGACCCTGGTCCTAAAGGCGTCCGAGATACGGGAATAATTGGGAATTGGGTTGAAATTAGGTTTATTAAGCTTAGGGTTAGAGTAATTAGGGGTTGGGTTATGGTAAATAATTGGGGTAAGGTCATCGTTGAGATGAGTCTATTGAGGTTGGGGTTAGAATAATTAGGGATTAGGTTATGGTTAAGATTAGGCTTATTGAGGTTGGGGTTGGAATAATTAGAAATGAGGTTATGGTTAAGATTAGGTTTATTGAGGTTGGGGTTAGAGTAATTAGGGATTAGGTGATGGTTAAGATTAGGTTTATTGAGGTTGGGGTTAGAGTAATTAGGGATTAGGTGATGGTTAAGATTAGGTTATGGTTAAGATTAGGTTTATTGAGGTTGGGGTTAGAGTAATTAGGGATTAGGTAATGGTTAAGATTAGGTTTATTGAGGTTGGGGTTAGAGTAATTAGGGATTAGGTTATGGTTAAGATTAGGCTTATTGAGGTTGGGGTTGGAATAATTAGGAATGAGGTTATGGTTAAGATTAGGTTTATTGAGGTTGGGGTTAGAGTAATTAGGGATTAGGTAATGGTTAAGATTAGGTTTATTGAGGTTGGGGTTAGAGTAATTAGGGATTAGGTAATGGTTAAGATTAGGTTTATTGAGGTTGGGGTTAGAATAATTAGGGATTAGGTAATGGTTAAGATTAGGTTTATTGAGGTTGGGGTTAGAATAATTAGGGATTAGGTTATGGTTAAAATTAAGGAAACGTGGAACATAAAGGACAAGAGAACTGTCTGCAGCTACATAAACAGGCCCTAATTCAAACTTGGATCGATTTCTCAGCTCCTAAAGCTTGCTACAGAGATGTAGCCATGATTGGTTACAAGGGTTACAAGCTGTGCAATTATGCAGAAAATGTGCCCTTTCATTTGGGTTTCTTAATTTCATGTGGGGTTAGATGCAGTTCCTAACCTAAACAGCAGGTGCCAGCTTTCAGTAAGTCTGGGGTTAGCTTGGGGTTAGATGCAGTTCCTAACCTAAACAGCAGGTGCCACCTTGCAGTAAGTCTGGGGTTAGCTTGGGGTTAGCTTGGGGTTAGGCCTTGGATTGGGGGCGTGGTTAGGGTTTTGCTCATAGGTTAAGAGTTAAAACCAGAGGCGGCATTCAAATTAGTGGCATTGAAATGAGACGTATGCTAATCTTTGCTCTCCTATTGGCTGGAGGTAGCAGTATGCAAATGTCTGCTCTCCTATTGGCCGTATGCAAATGTTTGGAATCCCATTGGTTGAAACTCAAACATGTCCTTTTTGCTGGTTTGTAATGTCAATGATGTGTGTTGTATTGTACCACAGGGACTTTTATTTCCTTGGGGATCAGTAAAGCATCCATCAATCCATGTGTATGTCTAACTATTTGCCTACCTTTTATTTATTTATTTCAGCAGGACATGATCCGAGTCAGACTTGGAGCAGAAGATCCGTCCGTGGCCGAGGTGGGCAGCACACGACCCACACATCCACGAGACCACGAACCTATGACACACAACACACACACAAAAAAAACAAAACAAAACATATGATAAGCACAAAAATGCAATAATCGTTCAAGAACACGAATGGTAACCCCTGGTATCAGAATGAGATTCATGGGCCGAGTACGTGGACACACACACACACACACACACACACAGACACAGACACAGACACACACACACACACACACACACACACACACACACACAGGCAATTGGCAGTGTGTGTAATGTTAAAAAATAACAATAAAAAATAAAGGAACAGAACAGTAAAGTACCTGAATCGATTGAACAAGATGTGAACAGTTCGGTTGACATTCTTCTGACTTATCAGGTAGCCAAGGTTTGGTATTTTTTGGAATACGAGCTGTTGAAAAACCTGAAATCATACTAAGTGATGTGGCATGACTATTCCAAAAGATGGCAGCAGAGGATCAAAAATGAGCGGTGCCTTAGGATTCCGTCAAGCCGGGAAGTCGAGGCTTCCCAGCTTAAGAGAGAGTACGCACCGAATAGGCCCAATTTAACCCTAGTCTATTCATATGTCACTCATTAATTTGTTAATGTATACATATCATTAATTCATCAATAATTCATGATGCACTCACTATCAGTCGATGTATTAATTCATTGTTAATAAACTGGTAGTTAGGTGTTAGTATATGTTTAGTTATGTACACATGTTGTAAAGTGTTTACCGTCGTGTTCTCAGCGCGCTTGGCTCTTTAAACTTCTCTACGGTGTGTATTCTTGGTTTGCTTGTGGCAAAAAATATTACACAAACGTCCATATCCATACCCAAACATCCTCGAGGACTTCATGTTGACTGTGGCGCCCTCAGGTGTCCCTCTTGTGGTATAACCTTTTTTTTCCTTATTCCTTTTTTATTTCATTAATATTACATAGGATATCGATTGATTTTGGGGGTTTCCATTTTAAATTATGTTTTAGGTCAATCAATTATATTGTATAATTTATGGTCAAGGTGGTTAAGGTAGGTCAGGGTTAGAAATATATCTATTGAGGTCGAAGTTGAATTAATTGTAGGTAGGGTGGGTTGTAGTCAGTCTAGTTTTAATCTAAATTGGGGTTAGGATGATGGGTGATTAGATTGCGGTTAAAATTCAGTTTATTTGGGGTCAGGGCTAGGATGATCAAAGATTAGGTTGTAGTAGAGCTTCAGTGTATTGAATTTAAAGTACTTGGAAATTGGGTTGAAGTTGTAATTAGGTTTATTAAGGTTAGAGTTGATATAATTATGGACTGAACTATAATTGAAATTTCATTTATTGTGATTGGGGACAGTGTAAATGAAGGTTAGGTTCTAGTTGGAAGGTTTATTAGGATTAGGGTTAGAATAATTGGGAGTTGGGTTATGGTTGAAATGGAGTTTATTGTGGTTGGGGTTGGAATAATTGGGAATTGGGTTGAAATTAGGTTTATTAAGCTTAGGGTTAGAGTAATTAGGGGTTGGGTTATGGTAAATAATTGGGGTAAGGTCATCGTTGAGATGAGTCTATTGAGGTTGGGGTTAGAGTAATTAGGGATTAGGTTATGGTTAAGATTAGGCTTATTGAGGTTGGGGTTGGAATAATTAGGAATGAGGTTATGGTTAAGATTAGGTTTATTGAGGTTGGGGTTAGAGTAATTAGGGATTAGGTGATGGTTAAGATTAGGTTTATTGAGGTTGGGGTTAGAGTAATTAGGGATTAGGTGATGGTTAAGATTAGGTTTATTGAGGTTGGGGTTAGAGTAATTAGGGATTAGGTTATGGTTAAGATTAGGCTTATTGAGGTTGGGGTTGGAATAATTAGGAATGAGGTTATGGTTAAGATTAGGTTTATTGAGGTTGGGGTTAGAGTAATTAGGGATTAGGTGATGGTTAAGATTAGGTTTATTGAGGTTGGGGTTAGAGTAATTAGGGATTAGGTGATGGTTAAGATTAAGGAAACGTGGAACATAAAGGACAAGAGAACTGTCTGCAGCTACATAAACAGGCCCTAATTCAAACTTGGATCGATTTCTCAGCTCCTAAAGCTTGCTACAGAGATGTAGCCATGATTGGTTACAAGGGTTACAAGCTGTGCAATTATGCAGAAAATGTGCCCTTTCATTTGGGTTTCTTAATTTCATGTGGGGTTAGATGCAGTTCCTAACCTAAACAGCAGGTGCCAGCTTTCAGTAAGTCTGGGGTTAGCTTGGGGTTAGATGCAGTTCCTAACCTAAACAGCAGGTGCCAGCTTTCAGTAAGTCTGGGGTTAGCTTGGGGTTAGATGCAGTTCCTAACCTAAACAGCAGGTGCCAGCTAGGGTTAGGGTTAGGGTTAGGGTTAGGTTAAGAGTTAAAACCAGAGGCGGCATTCAAATTAGTGGCATTGAAATGAGACGTATGCTAATCTTTGCTCTCCTATTGGCTGGAGGTAGCAGTATGCAAATGTCTGCTCTCCTATTGGCCGTATGCAAATGTTTGGAATCCCATTGGTTGAAACTCAAACATGTCCTTTTTGCTGGTTTGTAATGTCAATGATGTGTGTTGTATTGTACCACAGGGACTTTTATTTCCTTGGGGATCAGTAAAGCATCCATCAATCCATGTGTATGTCTAACTATTTGCCTACCTTTTATTTATTTATTTCAGCAGGACATGATCCGAGTCAGACTTGGAGCAGAAGATCCGTCCGTGGCCGAGGTGGGCAGCACACGACCCACACATCCACGAGACCACGAACCTATGACACACAACACACACACAAAAAAAACAAAACAAAACATATGATAAGCACAAAAATGCAATAATCGTTCAAGAACACGAATGGTAACCCCTGGTATCAGAATGAGATTCATGGGCCGAGTACGTGGACACACACACACACACACACACACACAGACACAGACACAGACACACACACACACACACACACACACACACACACACACAGGCAATTGGCAGTGTGTGTAATGTTAAAAAATAACAATAAAAAATAAAGGAACAGAACAGTAAAGTACCTGAATCGATTGAACAAGATGTGAACAGTTCGGTTGACATTCTTCTGACTTATCAGGTAGCCAAGGTTTGGTATTTTTTGGAATACGAGCTGTTGAAAAACCTGAAATCATACTAAGTGATGTGGCATGACTATTCCAAAAGATGGCAGCAGAGGATCAAAAATGAGCGGTGCCTTAGGATTCCGTCAAGCCGGGAAGTCGAGGCTTCCCAGCTTAAGAGAGAGTACGCACCGAATAGGCCCAATTTAACCCTAGTCTATTCATATGTCACTCATTAATTTGTTAATGTATACATATCATTAATTCATCAATAATTCATGATGCACTCACTATCAGTCGATGTATTAATTCATTGTTAATAAACTGGTAGTTAGGTGTTAGTATATGTTTAGTTATGTACACATGTTGTAAAGTGTTTACCGTCGTGTTCTCAGCGCGCTTGGCTCTTTAAACTTCTCTACGGTGTGTATTCTTGGTTTGCTTGTGGCAAAAAATATTACACAAACGTCCATATCCATACCCAAACATCCTCGAGGACTTCATGTTGACTGTGGCGCCCTCAGGTGTCCCTCTTGTGGTATAACCTTTTTTTCCTTATTCCTTTTTTATTTCATTAATATTACATAGGATATCGATTGATTTTGGGGGTTTCCATTTTAAATTATGTTTTAGGTCAATCAATTATATTGTATAATTTATGGTCAAGGTGGTTAAGGTAGGTCAGGGTTAGAAATATATCTATTGAGGTCGAAGTTGAATTAATTGTAGGTAGGGTGGGTTGTAGTCAGTCTAGTTTTAATCTAAATTGGGGTTAGGATGATGGGTGATTAGATTGCGGTTAAAATTCAGTTTATTTGGGGTCAGGGCTAGGATGATCAAAGATTAGGTTGTAGTAGAGCTTCAGTGTATTGAATTTAAAGTACTTGGAAATTGGGTTGAAGTTGTAATTAGGTTTATTAAGGTTAGAGTTGATATAATTATGGACTGAACTATAATTGAAATTTCATTTATTGTGATTGGGGACAGTGTAAATGAAGGTTAGGTTCTAGTTGGAAGGTTTATTAGGATTAGGGTTAGAATAATTGGGAGTTGGGTTATGGTTGAAATGGAGTTTATTGTGGTTGGGGTTGGAATAATTGGGAATTGGGTTGAAATTAGGTTTATTAAGCTTAGGGTTAGAGTAATTAGGGGTTGGGTTATGGTAAATAATTGGGGTAAGGTCATCGTTGAGATGAGTCTATTGAGGTTGGGGTTAGAGTAATTAGGGATTAGGTTATGGTTAAGATTAGGCTTATTGAGGTTGGGGTTGGAATAATTAGGAATGAGGTTATGGTTAAGATTAGGTTTATTGAGGTTGGGGTTAGAGTAATTAGGGATTAGGTGATGGTTAAGATTAGGTTTATTGAGGTTGGGGTTAGAGTAATTAGGGATTAGGTGATGGTTAAGATTAGGTTTATTGAGGTTGGGGTTAGAGTAATTAGGGATTAGGTTATGGTTAAGATTAGGCTTATTGAGGTTGGGGTTGGAATAATTAGGAATGAGGTTATGGTTAAGATTAGGTTTATTGAGGTTGGGGTTAGAGTAATTAGGGATTAGGTGATGGTTAAGATTAGGTTTATTGAGGTTGGGGTTAGAGTAATTAGGGATTAGGTGATGGTTAAGATTAAGGAAACGTGGAACATAAAGGACAAGAGAACTGTCTGCAGCTACATAAACAGGCCCTAATTCAAACTTGGATCGATTTCTCAGCTCCTAAAGCTTGCTACAGAGATGTAGCCATGATTGGTTACAAGGGTTACAAGCTGTGCAATTATGCAGAAAATGTGCCCTTTCATTTGGGTTTCTTAATTTCATGTGGGGTTAGATGCAGTTCCTAACCTAAACAGCAGGTGCCAGCTTTCAGTAAGTCTGGGGTTAGCTTGGGGTTAGATGCAGTTCCTAACCTAAACAGCAGGTGCCAGCTTTCAGTAAGTCTGGGGTTAGCTTGGGGTTAGATGCAGTTCCTAACCTAAACAGCAGGTGCCAGCTTTCAGTAAGTCTGGGGTTAGCTTGGGGTTAGATGCAGTTCCTAACCTAAACAGCAGGTGCCAGCTTTCAGTAAGTCTGGGGTTAGCTTGGGGTTAGATGCAGTTCCTAACCTAAACAGCAGGTGCCAGCTTTCAGTAAGTCTGGGGTTAGCTTGGGGTTAGGGTTAGGGTTAGGTTAAGAGTTAAAACCAGAGGCGGCATTCAAATTAGTGGCATTGAAATGAGACGTATGCTAATCTTTGCTCTCCTATTGGCTGGAGGTAGCAGTATGCAAATGTCTGCTCTCCTATTGGCCGTATGCAAATGTTTGGAATCCCATTGGTTGAAACTCAAACATGTCCTTTTTGCTGGTTTGTAATGTCAATGATGTGTGTTGTATTGTACCACAGGGACTTTTATTTCCTTGGGGATCAGTAAAGCATCCATCAATCCATGTGTATGTCTAACTATTTGCCTACCTTTTATTTATTTATTTCAGCAGGACATGATCCGAGTCAGACTTGGAGCAGAAGATCCGTCCGTGGCCGAGGTGGGCAGCACACGACCCACACATCCACGAGACCACGAACCTATGACACACAACACACACACAAAAAAAACAAAACAAAACATATGATAAGCACAAAAATGCAATAATCGTTCAAGAACACGAATGGTAACCCCTGGTATCAGAATGAGATTCATGGGCCGAGTACGTGGACACACACACACACACACACACACACAGACACAGACACAGACACACACACACACACACACACACACACACACACAGGCAATTGGCAGTGTGTGTAATGTTAAAAAATAACAATAAAAAATAAAGGAACAGAACAGTAAAGTACCTGAATCGATTGAACAAGATGTGAACAGTTCGGTTGACATTCTTCTGACTTATCAGGTAGCCAAGGTTTGGTATTTTTTGGAATATGAGCTGTTGAAAAACCTGAAATCATACTAAGTGATGTGGCATGACTATTCCAAAAGATGGCAGCAGAGGATCAAAAATGAGCGGTGCCTTAGGATTCCGTCAAGCCGGGAAGTCGAGGCTTCCCAGCTTAAGAGAGAGTACGCACCGAATAGGCCCAATTTAACCCTAGTCTATTCATATGTCACTCATTAATTTGTTAATGTATACATATCATTAATTCATCAATAATTCATGATGCACTCACTATCAGTCGATGTATTAATTCATTGTTAATAAACTGGTAGTTAGGTGTTAGTATATGTTTAGTTATGTACACATGTTGTAAAGTGTTTACCGTCGTGTTCTCAGCGCGCTTGGCTCTTTAAACTTCTCTACGGTGTGTATTCTTGGTTTGCTTGTGGCAAAAAATATTACACAAACGTCCATATCCATACCCAAACATCCTCGAGGACTTCATGTTGACTGTGGCGCCCTCAGGTGTCCCTCTTGTGGTATAACCTTTTTTTCCTTATTCCTTTTTTATTTCATTAATATTACATAGGATATCGATTGATTTTGGGGGTTTCCATTTTAAATTATGTTTTAGGTCAATCAATTATATTGTATAATTTATGGTCAAGGTGGTTAAGGTAGGTCAGGGTTAGAAATATATCTATTGAGGTCGAAGTTGAATTAATTGTAGGTAGGGTGGGTTGTAGTCAGTCTAGTTTTAATCTAAATTGGGGTTAGGATGATGGGTGATTAGATTGCGGTTAAAATTCAGTTTATTTGGGGTCAGGGCTAGGATGATCAAAGATTAGGTTGTAGTAGAGCTTCAGTGTATTGAATTTAAAGTACTTGGAAATTGGGTTGAAGTTGTAATTAGGTTTATTAAGGTTAGAGTTGATATAATTATGGACTGAACTATAATTGAAATTTCATTTATTGTGATTGGGGACAGTGTAAATGAAGGTTAGGTTCTAGTTGGAAGGTTTATTAGGATTAGGGTTAGAATAATTGGGAGTTGGGTTATGGTTGAAATGGAGTTTATTGTGGTTGGGGTTGGAATAATTGGGAATTGGGTTGAAATTAGGTTTATTAAGCTTAGGGTTAGAGTAATTAGGGGTTGGGTCATGGTAAATAATTGGGGTAAGGTCATCGTTGAGATGAGTCTATTGAGGTTGGGGTTAGAGTAATTAGGGATTCGGTTATGGTTAAGATTAGGCTTATTGAGGTTGGGGTTGGAATAATTAGGAATGAGGTTATGGTTAAGATTAGGTTTATTGAGGTTGGGGTTAGAGTAATTAGGGATTAGGTGATGGTTAAGATTAGGTTTATTGAGGTTGGGGTTAGAGTAATTAGGGATTAGGTGATGGTTAAGATTAAGGAAACGTGGAACATAAAGGACAAGAGAACTGTCTGCAGCTACATAAACAGGCCCTAATTCAAACTTGGATCGATTTCTCAGCTCCTAAAGCTTGCTACAGAGATGTAGCCATGATTGGTTACAAGGGTTACAAGCTGTGCAATTATGCAGAAAATGTGCCCTTTCATTTGGGTTTCTTAATTTCATGTGGGGTTAGATGCAGTTCCTAACCTAAACAGCAGGTGCCAGCTTTCAGTAAGTCTGGGGTTAGCTTGGGGTTAGATGCAGTTCCTAACCTAAACAGCAGGTGCCACCTTGCAGTAAGTCTGGGGTTAGCTTGGGGTTAGATGCAGTTCCTAACCTAAACAGCAGGTGCCAGCTTTCAGTAAGTCTGGGGTTAGCTTGGGGTTAGATGCAGTTCCTAACCTAAACAGCAGGTGCCAGCTTTCAGTAAGTCTGGGGTTAGCTTGGGGTTAGATGCAGTTCCTAACCTAAACAGCAGGTGCCACCTTGCAGTAAGTCTGGGGTTAGCTTGGGGTTTGTTTTGTAATGAGGTACAAAAATCGGTTGACATTCTTCTGACTTAAAGATTGGAGCCCAGTAAAAGTAATTAGGCAGTGGGGGTACAAAAAAAGATAGCTGGTGTCGTTGGGGGGGTACGAGGTGGTTCATTCTACCTTGAAAGTCCTACAAACTGGTGCTGTATGACTTCTAAAAGTACATGAGGACGTTGTAACCGAAAACGTCCAGTAGATGGCAGCAGAGGGTTAAAAACGAGCGGTGCGTTTCCAGCTGTGAGCAGGGAGAAGTGGTCGGCTTGAAATGTAGTGTTTCCAATGCAAAGTGAAAGAGCTTTCCAAAATCTGTTCATAAAGTGTGTAAATAATTTCATGTAAAAAGCTCAATCCAGACAAACACAACATACAATGATATTATGTTCATGAAGGATATTCAGAGCTGGTGTCCGAACCCACTGGGATAGACGCCGATTGACTTTTAATTCATTCAAAATGGGATTTCTCAGCTCTTGAGGCTGCTACAGCATAGATGTAGCAACGATTGGTCAGAAGAACAAACTTCAAGCTGTGCACTAACACTGGAAAATGTGCCGTTTCATCGGGTTTCTTATTTCCTTTTCTTAATGTCGATGCAGTTCCGAACATGCCCTGCAGAGGTCAGATCCTTAAGCCGGGAAGCAGCGACCATATGGTGCAAGGTTCCCGGATTAAGAGAATGCGGCCGATCTGACCCTAGTCTACACTCAGTCAAATAATCGGGAAAATTCGAAGAAACGTCGTAGGACCTCCAAAATCGCACAGGGCGTGCAGGTCCAACCTACCAGCGACATATCGGAGCCCCGCGGTCCCGCGTGGAAAGACGGCCGAGATACGGGCCCCCGACGCGTACGCGAGTAGGCCCAAAAAACCACGTTTCGGGGTCCCGCGGCGGAACCGTAGGACGTAGGCGCACCGAAACCGAGCACGTCGGAGGGGGCCCGGCCACGAGCGACATATCGGAGCCCCGTCACCGTGGTCCGAAAGGCGGCCGAGACACGGGCCCCGACGCGTACGCGAGTAGTCGTCAGGCCCCAGACGACGTGCGGAGGTCCCGCGAGGGAACCGGATGTCGTAGGCCCACCGGACCAGAGTACGACGGACCGCGCGTAGGCACGAGCGACATATCGGAGCCCCGTGACCCTGGTCCTAAAGGCGTCCGAGATACGGGAATAATTGGGAATTGGGTTGAAATTAGGTTTATTAAGCTTAGGGTTAGAGTAATTAGGGGTTGGGTTATGGTAAATAATTGGGGTAAGGTCATCGTTGAGATGAGTCTATTGAGGTTGGGGTTAGAATAATTAGGGATTAGGTTATGGTTAAGATTAGGCTTATTGAGGTTGGGGTTGGAATAATTAGAAATGAGGTTATGGTTAAGATTAGGTTTATTGAGGTTGGGGTTAGAGTAATTAGGGATTAGGTGATGGTTAAGATTAGGTTTATTGAGGTTGGGGTTAGAGTAATTAGGGATTAGGTGATGGTTAAGATTAGGTTATGGTTAAGATTAGGTTTATTGAGGTTGGGGTTAGAGTAATTAGGGATTAGGTAATGGTTAAGATTAGGTTTATTGAGGTTGGGGTTAGAGTAATTAGGGATTAGGTTATGGTTAAGATTAGGCTTATTGAGGTTGGGGTTGGAATAATTAGGAATGAGGTTATGGTTAAGATTAGGTTTATTGAGGTTGGGGTTAGAGTAATTAGGGATTAGGTAATGGTTAAGATTAGGTTTATTGAGGTTGGGGTTAGAGTAATTAGGGATTAGGTAATGGTTAAGATTAGGTTTATTGAGGTTGGGGTTAGAATAATTAGGGATTAGGTAATGGTTAAGATTAGGTTTATTGAGGTTGGGGTTAGAGTAATTAGGGATTAGGTTATGGTTAAGATTAGGCTTATTGAGGTTGGGGTTGGAATAATTAGGAATGAGGTTATGGTTAAGATTAGGTTTATTGAGGTTGGGGTTAGAGTAATTAGGGATTAGGTGATGGTTAAGATTAGGTTTATTGAGGTTGGGGTTAGAGTAATTAGGGATTAGGTGATGGTTAAGATTAGGGTTAGGGTTAGGGTTAGGGTTAGGGTTAGGGTTAGGGTTAGGGTTAGGGTTAGGGTTAGGTTAAGAGTTAAAACCAGAGGCGGCATTCAAATTAGTGGCATTGAAATGAGACGTATGCTAATCTTTGCTCTCCTATTGGCTGGAGGTAGCAGTATGCAAATGTCTGCTCTCCTATTGGCCGTATGCAAATGTTTGGAATCCCATTGGTTGAAACTCAAACATGTCCTTTTTGCTGGTTTGTAATGTCAATGATGTGTGTTGTATTGTACCACAGGGACTTTTATTTCCTTGGGGATCAGTAAAGCATCCATCAATCCATGTGTATGTCTAACTATTTGCCTACCTTTTATTTATTTATTTCAGCAGGACATGATCCGAGTCAGACTTGGAGCAGAAGATCCGTCCGTGGCCGAGGTGGGCAGCACACGACCCACACATCCACGAGACCACGAACCTATGACACACAACACACACACAAAAAAAACAAAACAAAACATATGATAAGCACAAAAATGCAATAATCGTTCAAGAACACGAATGGTAACCCCTGGTATCAGAATGAGATTCATGGGCCGAGTACGTGGACACACACACACACACACACACACACAGACACAGACACAGACACACACACACACACACACACACACACACACACACACAGGCAATTGGCAGTGTGTGTAATGTTAAAAAATAACAATAAAAAATAAAGGAACAGAACAGTAAAGTACCTGAATCGATTGAACAAGATGTGAACAGTTCGGTTGACATTCTTCTGACTTATCAGGTAGCCAAGGTTTGGTATTTTTTGGAATACGAGCTGTTGAAAAACCTGAAATCATACTAAGTGATGTGGCATGACTATTCCAAAAGATGGCAGCAGAGGATCAAAAATGAGCGGTGCCTTAGGATTCCGTCAAGCCGGGAAGTCGAGGCTTCCCAGCTTAAGAGAGAGTACGCACCGAATAGGCCCAATTTAACCCTAGTCTATTCATATGTCACTCATTAATTTGTTAATGTATACATATCATTAATTCATCAATAATTCATGATGCACTCACTATCAGTCGATGTATTAATTCATTGTTAATAAACTGGTAGTTAGGTGTTAGTATATGTTTAGTTATGTACACATGTTGTAAAGTGTTTACCGTCGTGTTCTCAGCGCGCTTGGCTCTTTAAACTTCTCTACGGTGTGTATTCTTGGTTTGCTTGTGGCAAAAAATATTACACAAACGTCCATATCCATACCCAAACATCCTCGAGGACTTCATGTTGACTGTGGCGCCCTCAGGTGTCCCTCTTGTGGTATAACCTTTTTTTTCCTTATTCCTTTTTTATTTCATTAATATTACATAGGATATCGATTGATTTTGGGGGTTTCCATTTTAAATTATGTTTTAGGTCAATCAATTATATTGTATAATTTATGGTCAAGGTGGTTAAGGTAGGTCAGGGTTAGAAATATATCTATTGAGGTCGAAGTTGAATTAATTGTAGGTAGGGTGGGTTGTAGTCAGTCTAGTTTTAATCTAAATTGGGGTTAGGATGATGGGTGATTAGATTGCGGTTAAAATTCAGTTTATTTGGGGTCAGGGCTAGGATGATCAAAGATTAGGTTGTAGTAGAGCTTCAGTGTATTGAATTTAAAGTACTTGGAAATTGGGTTGAAGTTGTAATTAGGTTTATTAAGGTTAGAGTTGATATAATTATGGACTGAACTATAATTGAAATTTCATTTATTGTGATTGGGGACAGTGTAAATGAAGGTTAGGTTCTAGTTGGAAGGTTTATTAGGATTAGGGTTAGAATAATTGGGAGTTGGGTTATGGTTGAAATGGAGTTTATTGTGGTTGGGGTTGGAATAATTGGGAATTGGGTTGAAATTAGGTTTATTAAGCTTAGGGTTAGAGTAATTAGGGGTTGGGTTATGGTAAATAATTGGGGTAAGGTCATCGTTGAGATGAGTCTATTGAGGTTGGGGTTAGAGTAATTAGGGATTAGGTTATGGTTAAGATTAGGCTTATTGAGGTTGGGGTTGGAATAATTAGGAATGAGGTTATGGTTAAGATTAGGTTTATTGAGGTTGGGGTTAGAGTAATTAGGGATTAGGTGATGGTTAAGATTAGGTTTATTGAGGTTGGGGTTAGAGTAATTAGGGATTAGGTGATGGTTAAGATTAGGTTTATTGAGGTTGGGGTTAGAGTAATTAGGGATTAGGTTATGGTTAAGATTAGGCTTATTGAGGTTGGGGTTGGAATAATTAGGAATGAGGTTATGGTTAAGATTAGGTTTATTGAGGTTGGGGTTAGAGTAATTAGGGATTAGGTGATGGTTAAGATTAGGTTTATTGAGGTTGGGGTTAGAGTAATTAGGGATTAGGTGATGGTTAAGATTAAGGAAACGTGGAACATAAAGGACAAGAGAACTGTCTGCAGCTACATAAACAGGCCCTAATTCAAACTTGGATCGATTTCTCAGCTCCTAAAGCTTGCTACAGAGATGTAGCCATGATTGGTTACAAGGGTTACAAGCTGTGCAATTATGCAGAAAATGTGCCCTTTCATTTGGGTTTCTTAATTTCATGTGGGGTTAGATGCAGTTCCTAACCTAAACAGCAGGTGCCAGCTTTCAGTAAGTCTGGGGTTAGCTTGGGGTTAGATGCAGTTCCTAACCTAAACAGCAGGTGCCAGCTTTCAGTAAGTCTGGGGTTAGCTTGGGGTTAGATGCAGTTCCTAACCTAAACAGCAGGTGCCAGCGTTAGGGTTAGGGTTAGGGTTAGGGTTAGGGTTAGGGTTAGGGTTAGGGTTAGGGTTAGGTTAAGAGTTAAAACCAGAGGCGGCATTCAAATTAGTGGCATTGAAATGAGACGTATGCTAATCTTTGCTCTCCTATTGGCTGGAGGTAGCAGTATGCAAATGTCTGCTCTCCTATTGGCCGTATGCAAATGTTTGGAATCCCATTGGTTGAAACTCAAACATGTCCTTTTTGCTGGTTTGTAATGTCAATGATGTGTGTTGTATTGTACCACAGGGACTTTTATTTCCTTGGGGATCAGTAAAGCATCCATCAATCCATGTGTATGTCTAACTATTTGCCTACCTTTTATTTATTTATTTCAGCAGGACATGATCCGAGTCAGACTTGGAGCAGAAGATCCGTCCGTGGCCGAGGTGGGCAGCACACGACCCACACATCCACGAGACCACGAACCTATGACACACAACACACACACAAAAAAAACAAAACAAAACATATGATAAGCACAAAAATGCAATAATCGTTCAAGAACACGAATGGTAACCCCTGGTATCAGAATGAGATTCATGGGCCGAGTACGTGGACACACACACACACACACACACACACAGACACAGACACAGACACACACACACACACACACACACACACACACACACACACACAGGCAATTGGCAGTGTGTGTAATGTTAAAAAATAACAATAAAAAATAAAGGAACAGAACAGTAAAGTACCTGAATCGATTGAACAAGATGTGAACAGTTCGGTTGACATTCTTCTGACTTATCAGGTAGCCAAGGTTTGGTATTTTTTGGAATACGAGCTGTTGAAAAACCTGAAATCATACTAAGTGATGTGGCATGACTATTCCAAAAGATGGAAGCAGAGGATCAAAAATGAGCGGTGCCTTAGGATTCCGTCAAGCCGGGAAGTCGAGGCTTCCCAGCTTAAGAGAGAGTACGCACCGAATAGGCCCAATTTAACCCTAGTCTATTCATATGTCACTCATTAATTTGTTAATGTATACATATCATTAATTCATCAATAATTCATGATGCACTCACTATCAGTCGATGTATTAATTCATTGTTAATAAACTGGTAGTTAGGTGTTAGTATATGTTTAGTTATGTACACATGTTGTAAAGTGTTTACCGTCGTGTTCTCAGCGCGCTTGGCTCTTTAAACTTCTCTACGGTGTGTATTCTTGGTTTGCTTGTGGCAAAAAATATTACACAAACGTCCATATCCATACCCAAACATCCTCGAGGACTTCATGTTGACTGTGGCGCCCTCAGGTGTCCCTCTTGTGGTATAACCTTTTTTTCCTTATTCCTTTTTTATTTCATTAATATTACATAGGATATCGATTGATTTTGGGGGTTTCCATTTTAAATTATGTTTTAGGTCAATCAATTATATTGTATAATTTATGGTCAAGGTGGTTAAGGTAGGTCAGGGTTAGAAATATATCTATTGAGGTCGAAGTTGAATTAATTGTAGGTAGGGTGGGTTGTAGTCAGTCTAGTTTTAATCTAAATTGGGGTTAGGATGATGGGTGATTAGATTGCGGTTAAAATTCAGTTTATTTGGGGTCAGGGCTAGGATGATCAAAGATTAGGTTGTAGTAGAGCTTCAGTGTATTGAATTTAAAGTACTTGGAAATTGGGTTGAAGTTGTAATTAGGTTTATTAAGGTTAGAGTTGATATAATTATGGACTGAACTATAATTGAAATTTCATTTATTGTGATTGGGGACAGTGTAAATGAAGGTTAGGTTCTAGTTGGAAGGTTTATTAGGATTAGGGTTAGAATAATTGGGAGTTGGGTTATGGTTGAAATGGAGTTTATTGTGGTTGGGGTTGGAATAATTGGGAATTGGGTTGAAATTAGGTTTATTAAGCTTAGGGTTAGAGTAATTAGGGGTTGGGTTATGGTAAATAATTGGGGTAAGGTCATCGTTGAGATGAGTCTATTGAGGTTGGGGTTAGAGTAATTAGGGATTAGGTTATGGTTAAGATTAGGCTTATTGAGGTTGGGGTTGGAATAATTAGGAATGAGGTGATGGTTAAGATTAGGTTTATTGAGGTTGGGGTTAGAGTAATTAGGGATTAGGTGATGGTTAAGATTAGGTTTATTGAGGTTGGGGTTAGAGTAATTAGGGATTAGGTTATGGTTAAGATTAGGCTTATTGAGGTTGGGGTTGGAATAATTAGGAATGAGGTTATGGTTAAGATTAGGTTTATTGAGGTTGGGGTTAGAGTAATTAGGGATTAGGTGATGGTTAAGATTAGGTTTATTGAGGTTGGGGTTAGAGTAATTAGGGATTAGGTGATGGTTAAGATTAAGGAAACGTGGAACATAAAGGACAAGAGAACTGTCTGCAGCTACATAAACAGGCCCTAATTCAAACTTGGATCGATTTCTCAGCTCCTAAAGCTTGCTACAGAGATGTAGCCATGATTGGTTACAAGGGTTACAAGCTGTGCAATTATGCAGAAAATGTGCCCTTTCATTTGGGTTTCTTAATTTCATGTGGGGTTAGATGCAGTTCCTAACCTAAACAGCAGGTGCCAGCTTTCAGTAAGTCTGGGGTTAGCTTGGGGTTAGATGCAGTTCCTAACCTAAACAGCAGGTGCCAGCTTTCAGTAAGTCTGGGGTTAGCTTGGGGTTAGATGCAGTTCCTAACCTAAACAGCAGGTGCCAGCTTTCAGTAAGTCTGGGGTTAGCTTGGGGTTAGATGCAGTTCCTAACCTAAACAGCAGGTGCCAGCTTTCAGTAAGTCTGGGGTTAGCTTGGGGTTAGATGCAGTTCCTAACCTAAACAGCAGGTGCCAGCTTTCAGTAAGTCTGGGGTTAGCTTGGGGTTAGGCCTTGGATTGGGGGCGTGGTTAGGGTTTTGCTCATAGGTTAAGAGTTAAAACCAGAGGCGGCATTCAAATTAGTGGCATTGAAATGAGACGTATGCTAATCTTTGCTCTCCTATTGGCTGGAGGTAGCAGTATGCAAATGTCTGCTCTCCTATTGGCCGTATGCAAATGTTTGGAATCCCATTGGTTGAAACTCAAACATGTCCTTTTTGCTGGTTTGTAATGTCAATGATGTGTGTTGTATTGTACCACAGGGACTTTTATTTCCTTGGGGATCAGTAAAGCATCCATCAATCCATGTGTATGTCTAACTATTTGCCTACCTTTTATTTATTTATTTCAGCAGGACATGATCCGAGTCAGACTTGGAGCAGAAGATCCGTCCGTGGCCGAGGTGGGCAGCACACGACCCACACATCCACGAGACCACGAACCTATGACACACAACACACACACAAAAAAAACAAAACAAAACATATGATAAGCACAAAAATGCAATAATCGTTCAAGAACACGAATGGTAACCCCTGGTATCAGAATGAGATTCATGGGCCGAGTACGTGGACACACACACACACACACACACACACAGACACAGACACAGACACACACACACACACACACACACACACACAGGCAATTGGCAGTGTGTGTAATGTTAAAAAATAACAATAAAAAATAAAGGAACAGAACAGTAAAGTACCTGAATCGATTGAACAAGATGTGAACAGTTCGGTTGACATTCTTCTGACTTATCAGGTAGCCAAGGTTTGGTATTTTTTGGAATATGAGCTGTTGAAAAACCTGAAATCATACTAAGTGATGTGGCATGACTATTCCAAAAGATGGCAGCAGAGGATCAAAAATGAGCGGTGCCTTAGGATTCCGTCAAGCCGGGAAGTCGAGGCTTCCCAGCTTAAGAGAGAGTACGCACCGAATAGGCCCAATTTAACCCTAGTCTATTCATATGTCACTCATTAATTTGTTAATGTATACATATCATTAATTCATCAATAATTCATGATGCACTCACTATCAGTCGATGTATTAATTCATTGTTAATAAACTGGTAGTTAGGTGTTAGTATATGTTTAGTTATGTACACATGTTGTAAAGTGTTTACCGTCGTGTTCTCAGCGCGCTTGGCTCTTTAAACTTCTCTACGGTGTGTATTCTTGGTTTGCTTGTGGCAAAAAATATTACACAAACGTCCATATCCATACCCAAACATCCTCGAGGACTTCATGTTGACTGTGGCGCCCTCAGGTGTCCCTCTTGTGGTATAACCTTTTTTTCCTTATTCCTTTTTTATTTCATTAATATTACATAGGATATCGATTGATTTTGGGGGTTTCCATTTTAAATTATGTTTTAGGTCAATCAATTATATTGTATAATTTATGGTCAAGGTGGTTAAGGTAGGTCAGGGTTAGAAATATATCTATTGAGGTCGAAGTTGAATTAATTGTAGGTAGGGTGGGTTGTAGTCAGTCTAGTTTTAATCTAAATTGGGGTTAGGATGATGGGTGATTAGATTGCGGTTAAAATTCAGTTTATTTGGGGTCAGGGCTAGGATGATCAAAGATTAGGTTGTAGTAGAGCTTCAGTGTATTGAATTTAAAGTACTTGGAAATTGGGTTGAAGTTGTAATTAGGTTTATTAAGGTTAGAGTTGATATAATTATGGACTGAACTAGGGTTAGGGTTAGGGTTAGGGTTAGGGTTAGGGTTAGGGTTAGGGTTAGGTTAAGAGTTAAAACCAGAGGCGGCATTCAAATTAGTGGCATTGAAATGAGACGTATGCTAATCTTTGCTCTCCTATTGGCTGGAGGTAGCAGTATGCAAATGTCTGCTCTCCTATTGGCCGTATGCAAATGTTTGGAATCCCATTGGTTGAAACTCAAACATGTCCTTTTTGCTGGTTTGTAATGTCAATGATGTGTGTTGTATTGTACCACAGGGACTTTTATTTCCTTGGGGATCAGTAAAGCATCCATCAATCCATGTGTATGTCTAACTATTTGCCTACCTTTTATTTATTTATTTCAGCAGGACATGATCCGAGTCAGACTTGGAGCAGAAGATCCGTCCGTGGCCGAGGTGGGCAGCACACGACCCACACATCCACGAGACCACGAACCTATGACACACAACACACACACAAAAAAAACAAAACAAAACATATGATAAGCACAAAAATGCAATAATCGTTCAAGAACACGAATGGTAACCCCTGGTATCAGAATGAGATTCATGGGCCGAGTACGTGGACACACACACACACACACACACACACAGACACAGACACAGACACACACACACACACACACACACACACACAGGCAATTGGCAGTGTGTGTAATGTTAAAAAATAACAATAAAAAATAAAGGAACAGAACAGTAAAGTACCTGAATCGATTGAACAAGATGTGAACAGTTCGGTTGACATTCTTCTGACTTATCAGGTAGCCAAGGTTTGGTATTTTTTGGAATATGAGCTGTTGAAAAACCTGAAATCATACTAAGTGATGTGGCATGACTATTCCAAAAGATGGCAGCAGAGGATCAAAAATGAGCGGTGCCTTAGGATTCCATCAAGCCGGGAAGTCGAGGCTTCCCAGCTTAAGAGAGAGTACGCACCGAATAGGCCCAATTTAACCCTAGTCTATTCATATGTCACTCATTAATTTGTTAATGTATACATATCATTAATTCATCAATAATTCATGATGCACTCACTATCAGTCGATGTATTAATTCATTGTTAATAAACTGGTAGTTAGGTGTTAGTATATGTTTAGTTATGTACACATGTTGTAAAGTGTTTACCGTCGTGTTCTCAGCGCGCTTGGCTCTTTAAACTTCTCTACGGTGTGTATTCTTGGTTTGCTTGTGGCAAAAAATATTACACAAACGTCCATATCCATACCCAAACATCCTCGAGGACTTCATGTTGACTGTGGCGCCCTCAGGTGTCCCTCTTGTGGTATAACCTTTTTTTCCTTATTCCTTTTTTATTTCATTAATATTACATAGGATATCGATTGATTTTGGGGGTTTCCATTTTAAATTATGTTTTAGGTCAATCAATTATATTGTATAATTTATGGTCAAGGTGGTTAAGGTAGGTCAGGGTTAGAAATATATCTATTGAGGTCGAAGTTGAATTAATTGTAGGTAGGGTGGGTTGTAGTCAGTCTAGTTTTAATCTAAATTGGGGTTAGGATGATGGGTGATTAGATTGCGGTTAAAATTCAGTTTATTTGGGGTCAGGGCTAGGATGATCAAAGATTAGGTTGTAGTAGAGCTTCAGTGTATTGAATTTAAAGTACTTGGAAATTGGGTTGAAGTTGTAATTAGGTTTATTAAGGTTAGAGTTGATATAATTATGGACTGAACTATAATTGAAATTTCATTTATTGTGATTGGGGACAGTGTAAATGAAGGTTAGGTTCTAGTTGGAAGGTTTATTAGGATTAGGGTTAGAATAATTGGGAGTTGGGTTATGGTTGAAATGGAGTTTATTGTGGTTGGGGTTGGAATAATTGGGAATTGGGTTGAAATTAGGTTTATTAAGCTTAGGGTTAGAGTAATTAGGGGTTGGGTCATGGTAAATAATTGGGGTAAGGTCATCGTTGAGATGAGTCTATTGAGGTTGGGGTTAGAGTAATTAGGGATTCGGTTATGGTTAAGATTAGGCTTATTGAGGTTGGGGTTGGAATAATTAGGAATGAGGTTATGGTTAAGATTAGGTTTATTGAGGTTGGGGTTAGAGTAATTAGGGATTAGGTGATGGTTAAGATTAGGTTTATTGAGGTTGGGGTTAGAGTAATTAGGGATTAGGTGATGGTTAAGATTAAGGAAACGTGGAACATAAAGGACAAGAGAACTGTCTGCAGCTACATAAACAGGCCCTAATTCAAACTTGGATCGATTTCTCAGCTCCTAAAGCTTGCTACAGAGATGTAGCCATGATTGGTTACAAGGGTTACAAGCTGTGCAATTATGCAGAAAATGTGCCCTTTCATTTGGGTTTCTTAATTTCATGTGGGGTTAGATGCAGTTCCTAACCTAAACAGCAGGTGCCAGCTTTCAGTAAGTCTGGGGTTAGCTTGGGGTTAGATGCAGTTCCTAACCTAAACAGCAGGTGCCAGCTTTCAGTAAGTCTGGGGTTAGCTTGGGGTTAGATGCAGTTCCTAACCTAAACAGCAGGTGCCAGCTTTCAGTAAGTCTGGGGTTAGCTTGGGGTTAGATGCAGTTCCTAACCTAAACAGCAGGTGCCAGCTTTCAGTAAGTCTGGGGTTAGCTTGGGGTTAGATGCAGTTCCTAACCTAAACAGCAGGTGCCAGCTTTCAGTAAGTCTGGGGTTAGCTTGGGGTTAGGCCTTGGATTGGGGGCGTGGTTAGGGTTTTGCTCATAGGTTAAGAGTTAAAACCAGAGGCGGCATTCAAATTAGTGGCATTGAAATGAGACGTATGCTAATCTTTGCTCTCCTATTGGCTGGAGGTAGCAGTATGCAAATGTCTGCTCTCCTATTGGCCGTATGCAAATGTTTGGAATCCCATTGGTTGAAACTCAAACATGTCCTTTTTGCTGGTTTGTAATGTCAATGATGTGTGTTGTATTGTACCACAGGGACTTTTATTTCCTTGGGGATCAGTAAAGCATCCATCAATCCATGTGTATGTCTAACTATTTGCCTACCTTTTATTTATTTATTTCAGCAGGACATGATCCGAGTCAGACTTGGAGCAGAAGATCCGTCCGTGGCCGAGGTGGGCAGCACACGACCCACACATCCACGAGACCACGAACCTATGACACACAACACACACACAAAAAAAACAAAACAAAACATATGATAAGCACAAAAATGCAATAATCGTTCAAGAACACGAATGGTAACCCCTGGTATCAGAATGAGATTCATGGGCCGAGTACGTGGACACACACACACACACACACACACACAGACACAGACACAGACACACACACACACACACACACACACACACAGGCAATTGGCAGTGTGTGTAATGTTAAAAAATAACAATAAAAAATAAAGGAACAGAACAGTAAAGTACCTGAATCGATTGAACAAGATGTGAACAGTTCGGTTGACATTCTTCTGACTTATCAGGTAGCCAAGGTTTGGTATTTTTTGGAATATGAGCTGTTGAAAAACCTGAAATCATACTAAGTGATGTGGCATGACTATTCCAAAAGATGGCAGCAGAGGATCAAAAATGAGCGGTGCCTTAGGATTCCGTCAAGCCGGGAAGTCGAGGCTTCCCAGCTTAAGAGAGAGTACGCACCGAATAGGCCCAATTTAACCCTAGTCTATTCATATGTCACTCATTAATTTGTTAATGTATACATATCATTAATTCATCAATAATTCATGATGCACTCACTATCAGTCGATGTATTAATTCATTGTTAATAAACTGGTAGTTAGGTGTTAGTATATGTTTAGTTATGTACACATGTTGTAAAGTGTTTACCGTCGTGTTCTCAGCGCGCTTGGCTCTTTAAACTTCTCTACGGTGTGTATTCTTGGTTTGCTTGTGGCAAAAAATATTACACAAACGTCCATATCCATACCCAAACATCCTCGAGGACTTCATGTTGACTGTGGCGCCCTCAGGTGTCCCTCTTGTGGTATAACCTTTTTTTCCTTATTCCTTTTTTATTTCATTAATATTACATAGGATATCGATTGATTTTGGGGGTTTCCATTTTAAATTATGTTTTAGGTCAATCAATTATATTGTATAATTTATGGTCAAGGTGGTTAAGGTAGGTCAGGGTTAGAAATATATCTATTGAGGTCGAAGTTGAATTAATTGTAGGTAGGGTGGGTTGTAGTCAGTCTAGTTTTAATCTAAATTGGGGTTAGGATGATGGGTGATTAGATTGCGGTTAAAATTCAGTTTATTTGGGGTCAGGGCTAGGATGATCAAAGATTAGGTTGTAGTAGAGCTTCAGTGTATTGAATTTAAAGTACTTGGAAATTGGGTTGAAGTTGTAATTAGGTTTATTAAGGTTAGAGTTGATATAATTATGGACTGAACTATAATTGAAATTTCATTTATTGTGATTGGGGACAGTGTAAATGAAGGTTAGGTTCTAGTTGGAAGGTTTATTAGGATTAGGGTTAGAATAATTGGGAGTTGGGTTATGGTTGAAATGGAGTTTATTGTGGTTGGGGTTGGAATAATTGGGAATTGGGTTGAAATTAGGTTTATTAAGCTTAGGGTTAGAGTAATTAGGGGTTGGGTCATGGTAAATAATTGGGGTAAGGTCATCGTTGAGATGAGTCTATTGAGGTTGGGGTTAGAGTAATTAGGGATTCGGTTATGGTTAAGATTAGGCTTATTGAGGTTGGGGTTGGAATAATTAGGAATGAGGTTATGGTTAAGATTAGGTTTATTGAGGTTGGGGTTAGAGTAATTAGGGATTAGGTGATGGTTAAGATTAGGTTTATTGAGGTTGGGGTTAGAGTAATTAGGGATTAGGTGATGGTTAAGATTAAGGAAACGTGGAACATAAAGGACAAGAGAACTGTCTGCAGCTACATAAACAGGCCCTAATTCAAACTTGGATCGATTTCTCAGCTCCTAAAGCTTGCTACAGAGATGTAGCCATGATTGGTTACAAGGGTTACAAGCTGTGCAATTATGCAGAAAATGTGCCCTTTCATTTGGGTTTCTTAATTTCATGTGGGGTTAGATGCAGTTCCTAACCTAAACAGCAGGTGCCAGCTTTCAGTAAGTCTGGGGTTAGCTTGGGGTTAGATGCAGTTCCTAACCTAAACAGCAGGTGCCACCTTGCAGTAAGTCTGGGGTTAGCTTGGGGTTAGATGCAGTTCCTAACCTAAACAGCAGGTGCCAGCTTTCAGTAAGTCTGGGGTTAGCTTGGGGTTAGATGCAGTTCCTAACCTAAACAGCAGGTGCCAGCTTTCAGTAAGTCTGGGGTTAGCTTGGGGTTAGATGCAGTTCCTAACCTAAACAGCAGGTGCCACCTTGCAGTAAGTCTGGGGTTAGCTTGGGGTTTGTTTTGTAATGAGGTACAAAAATCGGTTGACATTCTTCTGACTTAAAGATTGGAGCCCAGTAAAAGTAATTAGGCAGTGGGGGTACAAAAAAAGATAGCTGGTGTCGTTGGGGGGGTACGAGGTGGTTCATTCTACCTTGAAAGTCCTACAAACTGGTGCTGTATGACTTCTAAAAGTACATGAGGACGTTGTAACCGAAAACGTCCAGTAGATGGCAGCAGAGGGTTAAAAACGAGCGGTGCGTTTCCAGCTGTGAGCAGGGAGAAGTGGTCGGCTTGAAATGTAGTGTTTCCAATGCAAAGTGAAAGAGCTTTCCAAAATCTGTTCATAAAGTGTGTAAATAATTTCATGTAAAAAGCTCAATCCAGACAAACACAACATACAATGATATTATGTTCATGAAGGATATTCAGAGCTGGTGTCCGAACCCACTGGGATAGACGCCGATTGACTTTTAATTCATTCAAAATGGGATTTCTCAGCTCTTGAGGCTGCTACAGCATAGATGTAGCAACGATTGGTCAGAAGAACAAACTTCAAGCTGTGCACTAACACTGGAAAATGTGCCGTTTCATCGGGTTTCTTATTTCCTTTTCTTAATGTCGATGCAGTTCCGAACATGCCCTGCAGAGGTCAGATCCTTAAGCCGGGAAGCAGCGACCATATGGTGCAAGGTTCCCGGATTAAGAGAATGCGGCCGATCTGACCCTAGTCTACACTCAGTCAAATAATCGGGAAAATTCGAAGAAACGTCGTAGGACCTCCAAAATCGCACAGGGCGTGCAGGTCCAACCTACCAGCGACATATCGGAGCCCCGCGGTCCCGCGTGGAAAGACGGCCGAGATACGGGCCCCCGACGCGTACGCGAGTAGGCCCAAAAAACCACGTTTCGGGGTCCCGCGGCGGAACCGTAGGACGTAGGCGCACCGAAACCGAGCACGTCGGAGGGGGCCCGGCCACGAGCGACATATCGGAGCCCCGTCACCGTGGTCCGAAAGGCGGCCGAGACACGGGCCCCGACGCGTACGCGAGTAGTCGTCAGGCCCCAGACGACGTGCGGAGGTCCCGCGAGGGAACCGGATGTCGTAGGCCCACCGGACCAGAGTACGACGGACCGCGCGTAGGCACGAGCGACATATCGGAGCCCCGTGACCCTGGTCCTAAAGGCGTCCGAGATACGGGAATAATTGGGAATTGGGTTGAAATTAGGTTTATTAAGCTTAGGGTTAGAGTAATTAGGGGTTGGGTTATGGTAAATAATTGGGGTAAGGTCATCGTTGAGATGAGTCTATTGAGGTTGGGGTTAGAATAATTAGGGATTAGGTTATGGTTAAGATTAGGCTTATTGAGGTTGGGGTTGGAATAATTAGAAATGAGGTTATGGTTAAGATTAGGTTTATTGAGGTTGGGGTTAGAGTAATTAGGGATTAGGTGATGGTTAAGATTAGGTTTATTGAGGTTGGGGTTAGAGTAATTAGGGATTAGGTGATGGTTAAGATTAGGTTATGGTTAAGATTAGGTTTATTGAGGTTGGGGTTAGAGTAATTAGGGATTAGGTAATGGTTAAGATTAGGTTTATTGAGGTTGGGGTTAGAGTAATTAGGGATTAGGTTATGGTTAAGATTAGGCTTATTGAGGTTGGGGTTGGAATAATTAGGAATGAGGTTATGGTTAAGATTAGGTTTATTGAGGTTGGGGTTAGAGTAATTAGGGATTAGGTAATGGTTAAGATTAGGTTTATTGAGGTTGGGGTTAGAGTAATTAGGGATTAGGTAATGGTTAAGATTAGGTTTATTGAGGTTGGGGTTAGAATAATTAGGGATTAGGTAATGGTTAAGATTAGGTTTATTGAGGTTGGGGTTAGAATAATTAGGGATTAGGTTATGGTTAAAATTAAGGAAACGTGGAACATAAAGGACAAGAGAACTGTCTGCAGCTACATAAACAGGCCCTAATTCAAACTTGGATCGATTTCTCAGCTCCTAAAGCTTGCTACAGAGATGTAGCCATGATTGGTTACAAGGGTTACAAGCTGTGCAATTATGCAGAAAATGTGCCCTTTCATTTGGGTTTCTTAATTTCATGTGGGGTTAGATGCAGTTCCTAACCTAAACAGCAGGTGCCAGCTTTCAGTAAGTCTGGGGTTAGCTTGGGGTTAGATGCAGTTCCTAACCTAAACAGCAGGTGCCACCTTGCAGTAAGTCTTGGGGTTAGCTTGGGGTTAGGCCTTGGATTGGGGGCGTGGTTAGGGTTTTGCTCATAGGTTAAGAGTTAAAACCAGAGGCGGCATTCAAATTAGTGGCATTGAAATGAGACGTATGCTAATCTTTGCTCTCCTATTGGCTGGAGGTAGCAGTATGCAAATGTCTGCTCTCCTATTGGCCGTATGCAAATGTTTGGAATCCCATTGGTTGAAACTCAAACATGTCCTTTTTGCTGGTTTGTAATGTCAATGATGTGTGTTGTATTGTACCACAGGGACTTTTATTTCCTTGGGGATCAGTAAAGCATCCATCAATCCATGTGTATGTCTAACTATTTGCCTACCTTTTATTTATTTATTTCAGCAGGACATGATCCGAGTCAGACTTGGAGCAGAAGATCCGTCCGTGGCCGAGGTGGGCAGCACACGACCCACACATCCACGAGACCACGAACCTATGACACACAACACACACACAAAAAAAACAAAACAAAACATATGATAAGCACAAAAATGCAATAATCGTTCAAGAACACGAATGGTAACCCCTGGTATCAGAATGAGATTCATGGGCCGAGTACGTGGACACACACACACACACACACACACACAGACACAGACACAGACACACACACACACACACACACACACACACACACACACAGGCAATTGGCAGTGTGTGTAATGTTAAAAAATAACAATAAAAAATAAAGGAACAGAACAGTAAAGTACCTGAATCGATTGAACAAGATGTGAACAGTTCGGTTGACATTCTTCTGACTTATCAGGTAGCCAAGGTTTGGTATTTTTTGGAATACGAGCTGTTGAAAAACCTGAAATCATACTAAGTGATGTGGCATGACTATTCCAAAAGATGGCAGCAGAGGATCAAAAATGAGCGGTGCCTTAGGATTCCGTCAAGCCGGGAAGTCGAGGCTTCCCAGCTTAAGAGAGAGTACGCACCGAATAGGCCCAATTTAACCCTAGTCTATTCATATGTCACTCATTAATTTGTTAATGTATACATATCATTAATTCATCAATAATTCATGATGCACTCACTATCAGTCGATGTATTAATTCATTGTTAATAAACTGGTAGTTAGGTGTTAGTATATGTTTAGTTATGTACACATGTTGTAAAGTGTTTACCGTCGTGTTCTCAGCGCGCTTGGCTCTTTAAACTTCTCTACGGTGTGTATTCTTGGTTTGCTTGTGGCAAAAAATATTACACAAACGTCCATATCCATACCCAAACATCCTCGAGGACTTCATGTTGACTGTGGCGCCCTCAGGTGTCCCTCTTGTGGTATAACCTTTTTTTTCCTTATTCCTTTTTTATTTCATTAATATTACATAGGATATCGATTGATTTTGGGGGTTTCCATTTTAAATTATGTTTTAGGTCAATCAATTATATTGTATAATTTATGGTCAAGGTGGTTAAGGTAGGTCAGGGTTAGAAATATATCTATTGAGGTCGAAGTTGAATTAATTGTAGGTAGGGTGGGTTGTAGTCAGTCTAGTTTTAATCTAAATTGGGGTTAGGATGATGGGTGATTAGATTGCGGTTAAAATTCAGTTTATTTGGGGTCAGGGCTAGGATGATCAAAGATTAGGTTGTAGTAGAGCTTCAGTGTATTGAATTTAAAGTACTTGGAAATTGGGTTGAAGTTGTAATTAGGTTTATTAAGGTTAGAGTTGATATAATTATGGACTGAACTATAATTGAAATTTCATTTATTGTGATTGGGGACAGTGTAAATGAAGGTTAGGTTCTAGTTGGAAGGTTTATTAGGATTAGGGTTAGAATAATTGGGAGTTGGGTTATGGTTGAAATGGAGTTTATTGTGGTTGGGGTTGGAATAATTGGGAATTGGGTTGAAATTAGGTTTATTAAGCTTAGGGTTAGAGTAATTAGGGGTTGGGTTATGGTAAATAATTGGGGTAAGGTCATCGTTGAGATGAGTCTATTGAGGTTGGGGTTAGAGTAATTAGGGATTAGGTTATGGTTAAGATTAGGCTTATTGAGGTTGGGGTTGGAATAATTAGGAATGAGGTTATGGTTAAGATTAGGTTTATTGAGGTTGGGGTTAGAGTAATTAGGGATTAGGTGATGGTTAAGATTAGGTTTATTGAGGTTGGGGTTAGAGTAATTAGGGATTAGGTGATGGTTAAGATTAGGTTTATTGAGGTTGGGGTTAGAGTAATTAGGGATTAGGTTATGGTTAAGATTAGGCTTATTGAGGTTGGGGTTGGAATAATTAGGAATGAGGTTATGGTTAAGATTAGGTTTATTGAGGTTGGGGTTAGAGTAATTAGGGATTAGGTGATGGTTAAGATTAGGTTTATTGAGGTTGGGGTTAGAGTAATTAGGGATTAGGTGATGGTTAAGATTAAGGAAACGTGGAACATAAAGGACAAGAGAACTGTCTGCAGCTACATAAACAGGCCCTAATTCAAACTTGGATCGATTTCTCAGCTCCTAAAGCTTGCTACAGAGATGTAGCCATGATTGGTTACAAGGGTTACAAGCTGTGCAATTATGCAGAAAATGTGCCCTTTCATTTGGGTTTCTTAATTTCATGTGGGGTTAGATGCAGTTCCTAACCTAAACAGCAGGTGCCAGCTTTCAGTAAGTCTGGGGTTAGCTTGGGGTTAGATGCAGTTCCTAACCTAAACAGCAGGTGCCAGCTTTCAGTAAGTCTGGGGTTAGCTTGGGGTTAGATGCAGTTCCTAACCTAAACAGCAGGTGCCAGCTAGGGTTAGGGTTAGGGTTAGGGTTAGGTTAAGAGTTAAAACCAGAGGCGGCATTCAAATTAGTGGCATTGAAATGAGACGTATGCTAATCTTTGCTCTCCTATTGGCTGGAGGTAGCAGTATGCAAATGTCTGCTCTCCTATTGGCCGTATGCAAATGTTTGGAATCCCATTGGTTGAAACTCAAACATGTCCTTTTTGCTGGTTTGTAATGTCAATGATGTGTGTTGTATTGTACCACAGGGACTTTTATTTCCTTGGGGATCAGTAAAGCATCCATCAATCCATGTGTATGTCTAACTATTTGCCTACCTTTTATTTATTTATTTCAGCAGGACATGATCCGAGTCAGACTTGGAGCAGAAGATCCGTCCGTGGCCGAGGTGGGCAGCACACGACCCACACATCCACGAGACCACGAACCTATGACACACAACACACACACAAAAAAAACAAAACAAAACATATGATAAGCACAAAAATGCAATAATCGTTCAAGAACACGAATGGTAACCCCTGGTATCAGAATGAGATTCATGGGCCGAGTACGTGGACACACACACACACACACACACACACAGACACAGACACAGACACACACACACACACACACACACACACACACACAGGCAATTGGCAGTGTGTGTAATGTTAAAAAATAACAATAAAAAATAAAGGAACAGAACAGTAAAGTACCTGAATCGATTGAACAAGATGTGAACAGTTCGGTTGACATTCTTCTGACTTATCAGGTAGCCAAGGTTTGGTATTTTTTGGAATATGAGCTGTTGAAAAACCTGAAATCATACTAAGTGATGTGGCATGACTATTCCAAAAGATGGCAGCAGAGGATCAAAAATGAGCGGTGCCTTAGGATTCCGTCAAGCCGGGAAGTCGAGGCTTCCCAGCTTAAGAGAGAGTACGCACCGAATAGGCCCAATTTAACCCTAGTCTATTCATATGTCACTCATTAATTTGTTAATGTATACATATCATTAATTCATCAATAATTCATGATGCACTCACTATCAGTCGATGTATTAATTCATTGTTAATAAACTGGTAGTTAGGTGTTAGTATATGTTTAGTTATGTACACATGTTGTAAAGTGTTTACCGTCGTGTTCTCAGCGCGCTTGGCTCTTTAAACTTCTCTACGGTGTGTATTCTTGGTTTGCTTGTGGCAAAAAATATTACACAAACGTCCATATCCATACCCAAACATCCTCGAGGACTTCATGTTGACTGTGGCGCCCTCAGGTGTCCCTCTTGTGGTATAACCTTTTTTTCCTTATTCCTTTTTTATTTCATTAATATTACATAGGATATCGATTGATTTTGGGGGTTTCCATTTTAAATTATGTTTTAGGTCAATCAATTATATTGTATAATTTATGGTCAAGGTGGTTAAGGTAGGTCAGGGTTAGAAATATATCTATTGAGGTCGAAGTTGAATTAATTGTAGGTAGGGTGGGTTGTAGTCAGTCTAGTTTTAATCTAAATTGGGGTTAGGATGATGGGTGATTAGATTGCGGTTAAAATTCAGTTTATTTGGGGTCAGGGCTAGGATGATCAAAGATTAGGTTGTAGTAGAGCTTCAGTGTATTGAATTTAAAGTACTTGGAAATTGGGTTGAAGTTGTAATTAGGTTTATTAAGGTTAGAGTTGATATAATTATGGACTGAACTATAATTGAAATTTCATTTATTGTGATTGGGGACAGTGTAAATGAAGGTTAGGTTCTAGTTGGAAGGTTTATTAGGATTAGGGTTAGAATAATTGGGAGTTGGGTTATGGTTGAAATGGAGTTTATTGTGGTTGGGGTTGGAATAATTGGGAATTGGGTTGAAATTAGGTTTATTAAGCTTAGGGTTAGAGTAATTAGGGGTTGGGTCATGGTAAATAATTGGGGTAAGGTCATCGTTGAGATGAGTCTATTGAGGTTGGGGTTAGAGTAATTAGGGATTCGGTTATGGTTAAGATTAGGCTTATTGAGGTTGGGGTTGGAATAATTAGGAATGAGGTTATGGTTAAGATTAGGTTTATTGAGGTTGGGGTTAGAGTAATTAGGGATTAGGTGATGGTTAAGATTAGGTTTATTGAGGTTGGGGTTAGAGTAATTAGGGATTAGGTGATGGTTAAGATTAAGGAAACGTGGAACATAAAGGACAAGAGAACTGTCTGCAGCTACATAAACAGGCCCTAATTCAAACTTGGATCGATTTCTCAGCTCCTAAAGCTTGCTACAGAGATGTAGCCATGATTGGTTACAAGGGTTACAAGCTGTGCAATTATGCAGAAAATGTGCCCTTTCATTTGGGTTTCTTAATTTCATGTGGGGTTAGATGCAGTTCCTAACCTAAACAGCAGGTGCCAGCTTTCAGTAAGTCTGGGGTTAGCTTGGGGTTAGATGCAGTTCCTAACCTAAACAGCAGGTGCCACCTTGCAGTAAGTCTGGGGTTAGCTTGGGGTTAGATGCAGTTCCTAACCTAAACAGCAGGTGCCAGCTTTCAGTAAGTCTGGGGTTAGCTTGGGGTTAGATGCAGTTCCTAACCTAAACAGCAGGTGCCAGCTTTCAGTAAGTCTGGGGTTAGCTTGGGGTTAGATGCAGTTCCTAACCTAAACAGCAGGTGCCACCTTGCAGTAAGTCTGGGGTTAGCTTGGGGTTTGTTTTGTAATGAGGTACAAAAATCGGTTGACATTCTTCTGACTTAAAGATTGGAGCCCAGTAAAAGTAATTAGGCAGTGGGGGTACAAAAAAAGATAGCTGGTGTCGTTGGGGGGGTACGAGGTGGTTCATTCTACCTTGAAAGTCCTACAAACTGGTGCTGTATGACTTCTAAAAGTACATGAGGACGTTGTAACCGAAAACGTCCAGTAGATGGCAGCAGAGGGTTAAAAACGAGCGGTGCGTTTCCAGCTGTGAGCAGGGAGAAGTGGTCGGCTTGAAATGTAGTGTTTCCAATGCAAAGTGAAAGAGCTTTCCAAAATCTGTTCATAAAGTGTGTAAATAATTTCATGTAAAAAGCTCAATCCAGACAAACACAACATACAATGATATTATGTTCATGAAGGATATTCAGAGCTGGTGTCCGAACCCACTGGGATAGACGCCGATTGACTTTTAATTCATTCAAAATGGGATTTCTCAGCTCTTGAGGCTGCTACAGCATAGATGTAGCAACGATTGGTCAGAAGAACAAACTTCAAGCTGTGCACTAACACTGGAAAATGTGCCGTTTCATCGGGTTTCTTATTTCCTTTTCTTAATGTCGATGCAGTTCCGAACATGCCCTGCAGAGGTCAGATCCTTAAGCCGGGAAGCAGCGACCATATGGTGCAAGGTTCCCGGATTAAGAGAATGCGGCCGATCTGACCCTAGTCTACACTCAGTCAAATAATCGGGAAAATTCGAAGAAACGTCGTAGGACCTCCAAAATCGCACAGGGCGTGCAGGTCCAACCTACCAGCGACATATCGGAGCCCCGCGGTCCCGCGTGGAAAGACGGCCGAGATACGGGCCCCCGACGCGTACGCGAGTAGGCCCAAAAAACCACGTTTCGGGGTCCCGCGGCGGAACCGTAGGACGTAGGCGCACCGAAACCGAGCACGTCGGAGGGGGCCCGGCCACGAGCGACATATCGGAGCCCCGTCACCGTGGTCCGAAAGGCGGCCGAGACACGGGCCCCGACGCGTACGCGAGTAGTCGTCAGGCCCCAGACGACGTGCGGAGGTCCCGCGAGGGAACCGGATGTCGTAGGCCCACCGGACCAGAGTACGACGGACCGCGCGTAGGCACGAGCGACATATCGGAGCCCCGTGACCCTGGTCCTAAAGGCGTCCGAGATACGGGAATAATTGGGAATTGGGTTGAAATTAGGTTTATTAAGCTTAGGGTTAGAGTAATTAGGGGTTGGGTTATGGTAAATAATTGGGGTAAGGTCATCGTTGAGATGAGTCTATTGAGGTTGGGGTTAGAATAATTAGGGATTAGGTTATGGTTAAGATTAGGCTTATTGAGGTTGGGGTTGGAATAATTAGAAATGAGGTTATGGTTAAGATTAGGTTTATTGAGGTTGGGGTTAGAGTAATTAGGGATTAGGTGATGGTTAAGATTAGGTTTATTGAGGTTGGGGTTAGAGTAATTAGGGATTAGGTGATGGTTAAGATTAGGTTATGGTTAAGATTAGGTTTATTGAGGTTGGGGTTAGAGTAATTAGGGATTAGGTAATGGTTAAGATTAGGTTTATTGAGGTTGGGGTTAGAGTAATTAGGGATTAGGTTATGGTTAAGATTAGGCTTATTGAGGTTGGGGTTGGAATAATTAGGAATGAGGTTATGGTTAAGATTAGGTTTATTGAGGTTGGGGTTAGAGTAATTAGGGATTAGGTAATGGTTAAGATTAGGTTTATTGAGGTTGGGGTTAGAGTAATTAGGGATTAGGTAATGGTTAAGATTAGGTTTATTGAGGTTGGGGTTAGAATAATTAGGGATTAGGTAATGGTTAAGATTAGGTTTATTGAGGTTGGGGTTAGAATAATTAGGGATTAGGTTATGGTTAAAATTAAGGAAACGTGGAACATAAAGGACAAGAGAACTGTCTGCAGCTACATAAACAGGCCCTAATTCAAACTTGGATCGATTTCTCAGCTCCTAAAGCTTGCTACAGAGATGTAGCCATGATTGGTTACAAGGGTTACAAGCTGTGCAATTATGCAGAAAATGTGCCCTTTCATTTGGGTTTCTTAATTTCATGTGGGGTTAGATGCAGTTCCTAACCTAAACAGCAGGTGCCAGCTTTCAGTAAGTCTGGGGTTAGCTTGGGGTTAGATGCAGTTCCTAACCTAAACAGCAGGTGCCACCTTGCAGTAAGTCTGGGGTTAGCTTGGGGTTAGCTTGGGGTTAGGCCTTGGATTGGGGGCGTGGTTAGGGTTTTGCTCATAGGTTAAGAGTTAAAACCAGAGGCGGCATTCAAATTAGTGGCATTGAAATGAGACGTATGCTAATCTTTGCTCTCCTATTGGCTGGAGGTAGCAGTATGCAAATGTCTGCTCTCCTATTGGCCGTATGCAAATGTTTGGAATCCCATTGGTTGAAACTCAAACATGTCCTTTTTGCTGGTTTGTAATGTCAATGATGTGTGTTGTATTGTACCACAGGGACTTTTATTTCCTTGGGGATCAGTAAAGCATCCATCAATCCATGTGTATGTCTAACTATTTGCCTACCTTTTATTTATTTATTTCAGCAGGACATGATCCGAGTCAGACTTGGAGCAGAAGATCCGTCCGTGGCCGAGGTGGGCAGCACACGACCCACACATCCACGAGACCACGAACCTATGACACACAACACACACACAAAAAAAACAAAACAAAACATATGATAAGCACAAAAATGCAATAATCGTTCAAGAACACGAATGGTAACCCCTGGTATCAGAATGAGATTCATGGGCCGAGTACGTGGACACACACACACACACACACACACACAGACACAGACACAGACACACACACACACACACACACACACACACACACACACAGGCAATTGGCAGTGTGTGTAATGTTAAAAAATAACAATAAAAAATAAAGGAACAGAACAGTAAAGTACCTGAATCGATTGAACAAGATGTGAACAGTTCGGTTGACATTCTTCTGACTTATCAGGTAGCCAAGGTTTGGTATTTTTTGGAATACGAGCTGTTGAAAAACCTGAAATCATACTAAGTGATGTGGCATGACTATTCCAAAAGATGGCAGCAGAGGATCAAAAATGAGCGGTGCCTTAGGATTCCGTCAAGCCGGGAAGTCGAGGCTTCCCAGCTTAAGAGAGAGTACGCACCGAATAGGCCCAATTTAACCCTAGTCTATTCATATGTCACTCATTAATTTGTTAATGTATACATATCATTAATTCATCAATAATTCATGATGCACTCACTATCAGTCGATGTATTAATTCATTGTTAATAAACTGGTAGTTAGGTGTTAGTATATGTTTAGTTATGTACACATGTTGTAAAGTGTTTACCGTCGTGTTCTCAGCGCGCTTGGCTCTTTAAACTTCTCTACGGTGTGTATTCTTGGTTTGCTTGTGGCAAAAAATATTACACAAACGTCCATATCCATACCCAAACATCCTCGAGGACTTCATGTTGACTGTGGCGCCCTCAGGTGTCCCTCTTGTGGTATAACCTTTTTTTTCCTTATTCCTTTTTTATTTCATTAATATTACATAGGATATCGATTGATTTTGGGGGTTTCCATTTTAAATTATGTTTTAGGTCAATCAATTATATTGTATAATTTATGGTCAAGGTGGTTAAGGTAGGTCAGGGTTAGAAATATATCTATTGAGGTCGAAGTTGAATTAATTGTAGGTAGGGTGGGTTGTAGTCAGTCTAGTTTTAATCTAAATTGGGGTTAGGATGATGGGTGATTAGATTGCGGTTAAAATTCAGTTTATTTGGGGTCAGGGCTAGGATGATCAAAGATTAGGTTGTAGTAGAGCTTCAGTGTATTGAATTTAAAGTACTTGGAAATTGGGTTGAAGTTGTAATTAGGTTTATTAAGGTTAGAGTTGATATAATTATGGACTGAACTATAATTGAAATTTCATTTATTGTGATTGGGGACAGTGTAAATGAAGGTTAGGTTCTAGTTGGAAGGTTTATTAGGATTAGGGTTAGAATAATTGGGAGTTGGGTTATGGTTGAAATGGAGTTTATTGTGGTTGGGGTTGGAATAATTGGGAATTGGGTTGAAATTAGGTTTATTAAGCTTAGGGTTAGAGTAATTAGGGGTTGGGTTATGGTAAATAATTGGGGTAAGGTCATCGTTGAGATGAGTCTATTGAGGTTGGGGTTAGAGTAATTAGGGATTAGGTTATGGTTAAGATTAGGCTTATTGAGGTTGGGGTTGGAATAATTAGGAATGAGGTTATGGTTAAGATTAGGTTTATTGAGGTTGGGGTTAGAGTAATTAGGGATTAGGTGATGGTTAAGATTAGGTTTATTGAGGTTGGGGTTAGAGTAATTAGGGATTAGGTGATGGTTAAGATTAGGTTTATTGAGGTTGGGGTTAGAGTAATTAGGGATTAGGTTATGGTTAAGATTAGGCTTATTGAGGTTGGGGTTGGAATAATTAGGAATGAGGTTATGGTTAAGATTAGGTTTATTGAGGTTGGGGTTAGAGTAATTAGGGATTAGGTGATGGTTAAGATTAGGTTTATTGAGGTTGGGGTTAGAGTAATTAGGGATTAGGTGATGGTTAAGATTAAGGAAACGTGGAACATAAAGGACAAGAGAACTGTCTGCAGCTACATAAACAGGCCCTAATTCAAACTTGGATCGATTTCTCAGCTCCTAAAGCTTGCTACAGAGATGTAGCCATGATTGGTTACAAGGGTTACAAGCTGTGCAATTATGCAGAAAATGTGCCCTTTCATTTGGGTTTCTTAATTTCATGTGGGGTTAGATGCAGTTCCTAACCTAAACAGCAGGTGCCAGCTTTCAGTAAGTCTGGGGTTAGCTTGGGGTTAGATGCAGTTCCTAACCTAAACAGCAGGTGCCAGCTTTCAGTAAGTCTGGGGTTAGCTTGGGGTTAGATGCAGTTCCTAACCTAAACAGCAGGTGCCAGCTAGGGTTAGGGTTAGGGTTAGGGTTAGGTTAAGAGTTAAAACCAGAGGCGGCATTCAAATTAGTGGCATTGAAATGAGACGTATGCTAATCTTTGCTCTCCTATTGGCTGGAGGTAGCAGTATGCAAATGTCTGCTCTCCTATTGGCCGTATGCAAATGTTTGGAATCCCATTGGTTGAAACTCAAACATGTCCTTTTTGCTGGTTTGTAATGTCAATGATGTGTGTTGTATTGTACCACAGGGACTTTTATTTCCTTGGGGATCAGTAAAGCATCCATCAATCCATGTGTATGTCTAACTATTTGCCTACCTTTTATTTATTTATTTCAGCAGGACATGATCCGAGTCAGACTTGGAGCAGAAGATCCGTCCGTGGCCGAGGTGGGCAGCACACGACCCACACATCCACGAGACCACGAACCTATGACACACAACACACACACAAAAAAAACAAAACAAAACATATGATAAGCACAAAAATGCAATAATCGTTCAAGAACACGAATGGTAACCCCTGGTATCAGAATGAGATTCATGGGCCGAGTACGTGGACACACACACACACACACACACACACAGACACAGACACAGACACAGACACACACACACACACACACACACACACACACACAGGCAATTGGCAGTGTGTGTAATGTTAAAAAATAACAATAAAAAATAAAGGAACAGAACAGTAAAGTACCTGAATCGATTGAACAAGATGTGAACAGTTCGGTTGACATTCTTCTGACTTATCAGGTAGCCAAGGTTTGGTATTTTTTGGAATACGAGCTGTTGAAAAACCTGAAATCATACTAAGTGATGTGGCATGACTATTCCAAAAGATGGCAGCAGAGGATCAAAAATGAGCGGTGCCTTAGGATTCCGTCAAGCCGGGAAGTCGAGGCTTCCCAGCTTAAGAGAGAGTACGCACCGAATAGGCCCAATTTAACCCTAGTCTATTCATATGTCACTCATTAATTTGTTAATGTATACATATCATTAATTCATCAATAATTCATGATGCACTCACTATCAGTCGATGTATTAATTCATTGTTAATAAACTGGTAGTTAGGTGTTAGTATATGTTTAGTTATGTACACATGTTGTAAAGTGTTTACCGTCGTGTTCTCAGCGCGCTTGGCTCTTTAAACTTCTCTACGGTGTGTATTCTTGGTTTGCTTGTGGCAAAAAATATTACACAAACGTCCATATCCATACCCAAACATCCTCGAGGACTTCATGTTGACTGTGGCGCCCTCAGGTGTCCCTCTTGTGGTATAACCTTTTTTTCCTTATTCCTTTTTTATTTCATTAATATTACATAGGATATCGATTGATTTTGGGGGTTTCCATTTTAAATTATGTTTTAGGTCAATCAATTATATTGTATAATTTATGGTCAAGGTGGTTAAGGTAGGTCAGGGTTAGAAATATATCTATTGAGGTCGAAGTTGAATTAATTGTAGGTAGGGTGGGTTGTAGTCAGTCTAGTTTTAATCTAAATTGGGGTTAGGATGATGGGTGATTAGATTGCGGTTAAAATTCAGTTTATTTGGGGTCAGGGCTAGGATGATCAAAGATTAGGTTGTAGTAGAGCTTCAGTGTATTGAATTTAAAGTACTTGGAAATTGGGTTGAAGTTGTAATTAGGTTTATTAAGGTTAGAGTTGATATAATTATGGACTGAACTATAATTGAAATTTCATTTATTGTGATTGGGGACAGTGTAAATGAAGGTTAGGTTCTAGTTGGAAGGTTTATTAGGATTAGGGTTAGAATAATTGGGAGTTGGGTTATGGTTGAAATGGAGTTTATTGTGGTTGGGGTTGGAATAATTGGGAATTGGGTTGAAATTAGGTTTATTAAGCTTAGGGTTAGAGTAATTAGGGGTTGGGTCATGGTAAATAATTGGGGTAAGGTCATCGTTGAGATGAGTCTATTGAGGTTGGGGTTAGAGTAATTAGGGATTCGGTTATGGTTAAGATTAGGCTTATTGAGGTTGGGGTTGGAATAATTAGGAATGAGGTTATGGTTAAGATTAGGTTTATTGAGGTTGGGGTTAGAGTAATTAGGGATTAGGTGATGGTTAAGATTAGGTTTATTGAGGTTGGGGTTAGAGTAATTAGGGATTAGGTGATGGTTAAGATTAAGGAAACGTGGAACATAAAGGACAAGAGAACTGTCTGCAGCTACATAAACAGGCCCTAATTCAAACTTGGATCGATTTCTCAGCTCCTAAAGCTTGCTACAGAGATGTAGCCATGATTGGTTACAAGGGTTACAAGCTGTGCAATTATGCAGAAAATGTGCCCTTTCATTTGGGTTTCTTAATTTCATGTGGGGTTAGATGCAGTTCCTAACCTAAACAGCAGGTGCCAGCTTTCAGTAAGTCTGGGGTTAGCTTGGGGTTAGATGCAGTTCCTAACCTAAACAGCAGGTGCCACCTTGCAGTAAGTCTGGGGTTAGCTTGGGGTTAGATGCAGTTCCTAACCTAAACAGCAGGTGCCAGCTTTCAGTAAGTCTGGGGTTAGCTTGGGGTTAGATGCAGTTCCTAACCTAAACAGCAGGTGCCAGCTTTCAGTAAGTCTGGGGTTAGCTTGGGGTTAGATGCAGTTCCTAACCTAAACAGCAGGTGCCACCTTGCAGTAAGTCTGGGGTTAGCTTGGGGTTTGTTTTGTAATGAGGTACAAAAATCGGTTGACATTCTTCTGACTTAAAGATTGGAGCCCAGTAAAAGTAATTAGGCAGTGGGGGTACAAAAAAAGATAGCTGGTGTCGTTGGGGGGGTACGAGGTGGTTCATTCTACCTTGAAAGTCCTACAAACTGGTGCTGTATGACTTCTAAAAGTACATGAGGACGTTGTAACCGAAAACGTCCAGTAGATGGCAGCAGAGGGTTAAAAACGAGCGGTGCGTTTCCAGCTGTGAGCAGGGAGAAGTGGTCGGCTTGAAATGTAGTGTTTCCAATGCAAAGTGAAAGAGCTTTCCAAAATCTGTTCATAAAGTGTGTAAATAATTTCATGTAAAAAGCTCAATCCAGACAAACACAACATACAATGATATTATGTTCATGAAGGATATTCAGAGCTGGTGTCCGAACCCACTGGGATAGACGCCGATTGACTTTTAATTCATTCAAAATGGGATTTCTCAGCTCTTGAGGCTGCTACAGCATAGATGTAGCAACGATTGGTCAGAAGAACAAACTTCAAGCTGTGCACTAACACTGGAAAATGTGCCGTTTCATCGGGTTTCTTATTTCCTTTTCTTAATGTCGATGCAGTTCCGAACATGCCCTGCAGAGGTCAGATCCTTAAGCCGGGAAGCAGCGACCATATGGTGCAAGGTTCCCGGATTAAGAGAATGCGGCCGATCTGACCCTAGTCTACACTCAGTCAAATAATCGGGAAAATTCGAAGAAACGTCGTAGGACCTCCAAAATCGCACAGGGCGTGCAGGTCCAACCTACCAGCGACATATCGGAGCCCCGCGGTCCCGCGTGGAAAGACGGCCGAGATACGGGCCCCCGACGCGTACGCGAGTAGGCCCAAAAAACCACGTTTCGGGGTCCCGCGGCGGAACCGTAGGACGTAGGCGCACCGAAACCGAGCACGTCGGAGGGGGCCCGGCCACGAGCGACATATCGGAGCCCCGTCACCGTGGTCCGAAAGGCGGCCGAGACACGGGCCCCGACGCGTACGCGAGTAGTCGTCAGGCCCCAGACGACGTGCGGAGGTCCCGCGAGGGAACCGGATGTCGTAGGCCCACCGGACCAGAGTACGACGGACCGCGCGTAGGCACGAGCGACATATCGGAGCCCCGTGACCCTGGTCCTAAAGGCGTCCGAGATACGGGAATAATTGGGAATTGGGTTGAAATTAGGTTTATTAAGCTTAGGGTTAGAGTAATTAGGGGTTGGGTTATGGTAAATAATTGGGGTAAGGTCATCGTTGAGATGAGTCTATTGAGGTTGGGGTTAGAATAATTAGGGATTAGGTTATGGTTAAGATTAGGCTTATTGAGGTTGGGGTTGGAATAATTAGAAATGAGGTTAGGGTTAGGGTTAGGTTGAGTTATTTTGTTTAGGAGGTAGAGTTTAGGAGGGGGAGAAGGGGTAGTTGGGGGTTATTGGTTAGGTTTAGTGGTTAAGGTTAGGTTTAGAGGTTAGGTTAGGGTTAGGGTTAGGTTTTTAGGGTTAAGGTCAAGGGTTAGGGTTAGGTTTTAGGGGGAGGGGGGGTGGTTAGGGTTAGGTTGAGGAGGTAGAGTTTAGGAAGGGGTAGTTGGGGGTTATTGGTTAGGTTTAGTGGTTAAGGTTAGGTTTAGAGGTTAGGTTAGGGTTAGGTTTTTAGGGTTAAGAGGTTAGGGTTAGGTTTTAGGGGGAGGGGGGGTGGTTAGGGTTAGGGTTAGGGGTTAGGGTTAGGTTAAGGGTTAGGGTTAGGGTTAGGGTTAGGTTAAGAGTTAAAACCAGAGGCGGCATTCAAATTAGTGGCATTGAAATGAGACGTATGCTAATCTTTGCTCTCCTATTGGCTGGAGGTAGCAGTATGCAAATGTCTGCTCTCCTATTGGCCGTATGCAAATGTTTGGAATCCCATTGGTTGAAACTCAAACATGTCCTTTTTGCTGGTTTGTAATGTCAATGATGTGTGTTGTATTGTACCACAGGGACTTTTATTTCCTTGGGGATCAGTAAAGCATCCATCAATCCATGTGTATGTCTAACTATTTGCCTACCTTTTATTTATTTATTTCAGCAGGACATGATCCGAGTCAGACTTGGAGCAGAAGATCCGTCCGTGGCCGAGGTGGGCAGCACACGACCCACACATCCACGAGACCACGAACCTATGACACACAACACACACACAAAAAAAACAAAACAAAACATATGATAAGCACAAAAATGCAATAATCGTTCAAGAACACGAATGGTAACCCCTGGTATCAGAATGAGATTCATGGGCCGAGTACGTGGACACACACACACACACACACACACACAGACACAGACACAGACACACACACACACACACACACACACACACAGGCAATTGGCAGTGTGTGTAATGTTAAAAAATAACAATAAAAAATAAAGGAACAGAACAGTAAAGTACCTGAATCGATTGAACAAGATGTGAACAGTTCGGTTGACATTCTTCTGACTTATCAGGTAGCCAAGGTTTGGTATTTTTTGGAATATGAGCTGTTGAAAAACCTGAAATCATACTAAGTGATGTGGCATGACTATTCCAAAAGATGGCAGCAGAGGATCAAAAATGAGCGGTGCCTTAGGATTCCGTCAAGCCGGGAAGTCGAGGCTTCCCAGCTTAAGAGAGAGTACGCACCGAATAGGCCCAATTTAACCCTAGTCTATTCATATGTCACTCATTAATTTGTTAATGTATACATATCATTAATTCATCAATAATTCATGATGCACTCACTATCAGTCGATGTATTAATTCATTGTTAATAAACTGGTAGTTAGGTGTTAGTATATGTTTAGTTATGTACACATGTTGTAAAGTGTTTACCGTCGTGTTCTCAGCGCGCTTGGCTCTTTAAACTTCTCTACGGTGTGTATTCTTGGTTTGCTTGTGGCAAAAAATATTACACAAACGTCCATATCCATACCCAAACATCCTCGAGGACTTCATGTTGACTGTGGCGCCCTCAGGTGTCCCTCTTGTGGTATAACCTTTTTTTCCTTATTCCTTTTTTATTTCATTAATATTACATAGGATATCGATTGATTTTGGGGGTTTCCATTTTAAATTATGTTTTAGGTCAATCAATTATATTGTATAATTTATGGTCAAGGTGGTTAAGGTAGGTCAGGGTTAGAAATATATCTATTGAGGTCGAAGTTGAATTAATTGTAGGTAGGGTGGGTTGTAGTCAGTCTAGTTTTAATCTAAATTGGGGTTAGGATGATGGGTGATTAGATTGCGGTTAAAATTCAGTTTATTTGGGGTCAGGGCTAGGATGATCAAAGATTAGGTTGTAGTAGAGCTTCAGTGTATTGAATTTAAAGTACTTGGAAATTGGGTTGAAGTTGTAATTAGGTTTATTAAGGTTAGAGTTGATATAATTATGGACTGAACTATAATTGAAATTTCATTTATTGTGATTGGGGACAGTGTAAATGAAGGTTAGGTTCTAGTTGGAAGGTTTATTAGGATTAGGGTTAGAATAATTGGGAGTTGGGTTATGGTTGAAATGGAGTTTATTGTGGTTGGGGTTGGAATAATTGGGAATTGGGTTGAAATTAGGTTTATTAAGCTTAGGGTTAGAGTAATTAGGGGTTGGGTCATGGTAAATAATTGGGGTAAGGTCATCGTTGAGATGAGTCTATTGAGGTTGGGGTTAGAGTAATTAGGGATTCGGTTATGGTTAAGATTAGGCTTATTGAGGTTGGGGTTGGAATAATTAGGAATGAGGTTATGGTTAAGATTAGGTTTATTGAGGTTGGGGTTAGAGTAATTAGGGATTAGGTGATGGTTAAGATTAGGTTTATTGAGGTTGGGGTTAGAGTAATTAGGGATTAGGTGATGGTTAAGATTAAGGAAACGTGGAACATAAAGGACAAGAGAACTGTCTGCAGCTACATAAACAGGCCCTAATTCAAACTTGGATCGATTTCTCAGCTCCTAAAGCTTGCTACAGAGATGTAGCCATGATTGGTTACAAGGGTTACAAGCTGTGCAATTATGCAGAAAATGTGCCCTTTCATTTGGGTTTCTTAATTTCATGTGGGGTTAGATGCAGTTCCTAACCTAAACAGCAGGTGCCAGCTTTCAGTAAGTCTGGGGTTAGCTTGGGGTTAGATGCAGTTCCTAACCTAAACAGCAGGTGCCAGCTTTCAGTAAGTCTGGGGTTAGCTTGGGGTTAGATGCAGTTCCTAACCTAAACAGCAGGTGCCAGCTTTCAGTAAGTCTGGGGTTAGCTTGGGGTTAGATGCAGTTCCTAACCTAAACAGCAGGTGCCAGCTTTCAGTAAGTCTGGGGTTAGCTTGGGGTTAGATGCAGTTCCTAACCTAAACAGCAGGTGCCAGCTTTCAGTAAGTCTGGGGTTAGCTTGGGGTTAGGCCTTGGATTGGGGGCGTGGTTAGGGTTTTGCTCATAGGTTAAGAGTTAAAACCAGAGGCGGCATTCAAATTAGTGGCATTGAAATGAGACGTATGCTAATCTTTGCTCTCCTATTGGCTGGAGGTAGCAGTATGCAAATGTCTGCTCTCCTATTGGCCGTATGCAAATGTTTGGAATCCCATTGGTTGAAACTCAAACATGTCCTTTTTGCTGGTTTGTAATGTCAATGATGTGTGTTGTATTGTACCACAGGGACTTTTATTTCCTTGGGGATCAGTAAAGCATCCATCAATCCATGTGTATGTCTAACTATTTGCCTACCTTTTATTTATTTATTTCAGCAGGACATGATCCGAGTCAGACTTGGAGCAGAAGATCCGTCCGTGGCCGAGGTGGGCAGCACACGACCCACACATCCACGAGACCACGAACCTATGACACACAACACACACACAAAAAAAACAAAACAAAACATATGATAAGCACAAAAATGCAATAATCGTTCAAGAACACGAATGGTAACCCCTGGTATCAGAATGAGATTCATGGGCCGAGTACGTGGACACACACACACACACACACACACACAGACACAGACACAGACACACACACACACACACACACACACACACACACACACAGGCAATTGGCAGTGTGTGTAATGTTAAAAAATAACAATAAAAAATAAAGGAACAGAACAGTAAAGTACCTGAATCGATTGAACAAGATGTGAACAGTTCGGTTGACATTCTTCTGACTTATCAGGTAGCCAAGGTTTGGTATTTTTTGGAATACGAGCTGTTGAAAAACCTGAAATCATACTAAGTGATGTGGCATGACTATTCCAAAAGATGGCAGCAGAGGATCAAAAATGAGCGGTGCCTTAGGATTCCGTCAAGCCGGGAAGTCGAGGCTTCCCAGCTTAAGAGAGAGTACGCACCGAATAGGCCCAATTTAACCCTAGTCTATTCATATGTCACTCATTAATTTGTTAATGTATACATATCATTAATTCATCAATAATTCATGATGCACTCACTATCAGTCGATGTATTAATTCATTGTTAATAAACTGGTAGTTAGGTGTTAGTATATGTTTAGTTATGTACACATGTTGTAAAGTGTTTACCGTCGTGTTCTCAGCGCGCTTGGCTCTTTAAACTTCTCTACGGTGTGTATTCTTGGTTTGCTTGTGGCAAAAAATATTACACAAACGTCCATATCCATACCCAAACATCCTCGAGGACTTCATGTTGACTGTGGCGCCCTCAGGTGTCCCTCTTGTGGTATAACCTTTTTTTCCTTATTCCTTTTTTATTTCATTAATATTACATAGGATATCGATTGATTTTGGGGGTTTCCATTTTAAATTATGTTTTAGGTCAATCAATTATATTGTATAATTTATGGTCAAGGTGGTTAAGGTAGGTCAGGGTTAGAAATATATCTATTGAGGTCGAAGTTGAATTAATTGTAGGTAGGGTGGGTTGTAGTCAGTCTAGTTTTAATCTAAATTGGGGTTAGGATGATGGGTGATTAGATTGCGGTTAAAATTCAGTTTATTTGGGGTCAGGGCTAGGATGATCAAAGATTAGGTTGTAGTAGAGCTTCAGTGTATTGAATTTAAAGTACTTGGAAATTGGGTTGAAGTTGTAATTAGGTTTATTAAGGTTAGAGTTGATATAATTATGGACTGAACTATAATTGAAATTTCATTTATTGTGATTGGGGACAGTGTAAATGAAGGTTAGGTTCTAGTTGGAAGGTTTATTAGGATTAGGGTTAGAATAATTGGGAGTTGGGTTATGGTTGAAATGGAGTTTATTGTGGTTGGGGTTGGAATAATTGGGAATTGGGTTGAAATTAGGTTTATTAAGCTTAGGGTTAGAGTAATTAGGGGTTGGGTTATGGTAAATAATTGGGGTAAGGTCATCGTTGAGATGAGTCTATTGAGGTTGGGGTTAGAGTAATTAGGGATTAGGTTATGGTTAAGATTAGGCTTATTGAGGTTGGGGTTGGAATAATTAGGAATGAGGTTATGGTTAAGATTAGGTTTATTGAGGTTGGGGTTAGAGTAATTAGGGATTAGGTGATGGTTAAGATTAGGTTTATTGAGGTTGGGGTTAGAGTAATTAGGGATTAGGTGATGGTTAAGATTAGGTTTATTGAGGTTGGGGTTAGAGTAATTAGGGATTAGGTTATGGTTAAGATTAGGCTTATTGAGGTTGGGGTTGGAATAATTAGGAATGAGGTTATGGTTAAGATTAGGTTTATTGAGGTTGGGGTTAGAGTAATTAGGGATTAGGTGATGGTTAAGATTAGGTTTATTGAGGTTGGGGTTAGAGTAATTAGGGATTAGGTGATGGTTAAGATTAAGGAAACGTGGAACATAAAGGACAAGAGAACTGTCTGCAGCTACATAAACAGGCCCTAATTCAAACTTGGATCGATTTCTCAGCTCCTAAAGCTTGCTACAGAGATGTAGCCATGATTGGTTACAAGGGTTACAAGCTGTGCAATTATGCAGAAAATGTGCCCTTTCATTTGGGTTTCTTAATTTCATGTGGGGTTAGATGCAGTTCCTAACCTAAACAGCAGGTGCCAGCTTTCAGTAAGTCTGGGGTTAGCTTGGGGTTAGATGCAGTTCCTAACCTAAACAGCAGGTGCCAGCTTTCAGTAAGTCTGGGGTTAGCTTGGGGTTAGATGCAGTTCCTAACCTAAACAGCAGGTGCCAGCTTTCAGTAAGTCTGGGGTTAGCTTGGGGTTAGATGCAGTTCCTAACCTAAACAGCAGGTGCCAGCTTTCAGTAAGTCTGGGGTTAGCTTGGGGTTAGATGCAGTTCCTAACCTAAACAGCAGGTGCCAGCTTTCAGTAAGTCTGGGGTTAGCTTGGGGTTAGGCCTTGGATTGGGGGCGTGGTTAGGGTTTTGCTCATAGGTTAAGAGTTAAAACCAGAGGCGGCATTCAAATTAGTGGCATTGAAATGAGACGTATGCTAATCTTTGCTCTCCTATTGGCTGGAGGTAGCAGTATGCAAATGTCTGCTCTCCTATTGGCCGTATGCAAATGTTTGGAATCCCATTGGTTGAAACTCAAACATGTCCTTTTTGCTGGTTTGTAATGTCAATGATGTGTGTTGTATTGTACCACAGGGACTTTTATTTCCTTGGGGATCAGTAAAGCATCCATCAATCCATGTGTATGTCTAACTATTTGCCTACCTTTTATTTATTTATTTCAGCAGGACATGATCCGAGTCAGACTTGGAGCAGAAGATCCGTCCGTGGCCGAGGTGGGCAGCACACGACCCACACATCCACGAGACCACGAACCTATGACACACAACACACACACAAAAAAAACAAAACAAAACATATGATAAGCACAAAAATGCAATAATCGTTCAAGAACACGAATGGTAACCCCTGGTATCAGAATGAGATTCATGGGCCGAGTACGTGGACACACACACACACACACACACACACAGACACAGACACAGACACAGACACACACACACACACACACACACACACACACACAGGCAATTGGCAGTGTGTGTAATGTTAAAAAATAACAATAAAAAATAAAGGAACAGAACAGTAAAGTACCTGAATCGATTGAACAAGATGTGAACAGTTCGGTTGACATTCTTCTGACTTATCAGGTAGCCAAGGTTTGGTATTTTTTGGAATACGAGCTGTTGAAAAACCTGAAATCATACTAAGTGATGTGGCATGACTATTCCAAAAGATGGCAGCAGAGGATCAAAAATGAGCGGTGCCTTAGGATTCCGTCAAGCCGGGAAGTCGAGGCTTCCCAGCTTAAGAGAGAGTACGCACCGAATAGGCCCAATTTAACCCTAGTCTATTCATATGTCACTCATTAATTTGTTAATGTATACATATCATTAATTCATCAATAATTCATGATGCACTCACTATCAGTCGATGTATTAATTCATTGTTAATAAACTGGTAGTTAGGTGTTAGTATATGTTTAGTTATGTACACATGTTGTAAAGTGTTTACCGTCGTGTTCTCAGCGCGCTTGGCTCTTTAAACTTCTCTACGGTGTGTATTCTTGGTTTGCTTGTGGCAAAAAATATTACACAAACGTCCATATCCATACCCAAACATCCTCGAGGACTTCATGTTGACTGTGGCGCCCTCAGGTGTCCCTCTTGTGGTATAACCTTTTTTTCCTTATTCCTTTTTTATTTCATTAATATTACATAGGATATCGATTGATTTTGGGGGTTTCCATTTTAAATTATGTTTTAGGTCAATCAATTATATTGTATAATTTATGGTCAAGGTGGTTAAGGTAGGTCAGGGTTAGAAATATATCTATTGAGGTCGAAGTTGAATTAATTGTAGGTAGGGTGGGTTGTAGTCAGTCTAGTTTTAATCTAAATTGGGGTTAGGATGATGGGTGATTAGATTGCGGTTAAAATTCAGTTTATTTGGGGTCAGGGCTAGGATGATCAAAGATTAGGTTGTAGTAGAGCTTCAGTGTATTGAATTTAAAGTACTTGGAAATTGGGTTGAAGTTGTAATTAGGTTTATTAAGGTTAGAGTTGATATAATTATGGACTGAACTATAATTGAAATTTCATTTATTGTGATTGGGGACAGTGTAAATGAAGGTTAGGTTCTAGTTGGAAGGTTTATTAGGATTAGGGTTAGAATAATTGGGAGTTGGGTTATGGTTGAAATGGAGTTTATTGTGGTTGGGGTTGGAATAATTGGGAATTGGGTTGAAATTAGGTTTATTAAGCTTAGGGTTAGAGTAATTAGGGGTTGGGTCATGGTAAATAATTGGGGTAAGGTCATCGTTGAGATGAGTCTATTGAGGTTGGGGTTAGAGTAATTAGGGATTCGGTTATGGTTAAGATTAGGCTTATTGAGGTTGGGGTTGGAATAATTAGGAATGAGGTTATGGTTAAGATTAGGTTTATTGAGGTTGGGGTTAGAGTAATTAGGGATTAGGTGATGGTTAAGATTAGGTTTATTGAGGTTGGGGTTAGAGTAATTAGGGATTAGGTGATGGTTAAGATTAAGGAAACGTGGAACATAAAGGACAAGAGAACTGTCTGCAGCTACATAAACAGGCCCTAATTCAAACTTGGATCGATTTCTCAGCTCCTAAAGCTTGCTACAGAGATGTAGCCATGATTGGTTACAAGGGTTACAAGCTGTGCAATTATGCAGAAAATGTGCCCTTTCATTTGGGTTTCTTAATTTCATGTGGGGTTAGATGCAGTTCCTAACCTAAACAGCAGGTGCCAGCTTTCAGTAAGTCTGGGGTTAGCTTGGGGTTAGATGCAGTTCCTAACCTAAACAGCAGGTGCCACCTTGCAGTAAGTCTGGGGTTAGCTTGGGGTTAGATGCAGTTCCTAACCTAAACAGCAGGTGCCAGCTTTCAGTAAGTCTGGGGTTAGCTTGGGGTTAGATGCAGTTCCTAACCTAAACAGCAGGTGCCAGCTTTCAGTAAGTCTGGGGTTAGCTTGGGGTTAGATGCAGTTCCTAACCTAAACAGCAGGTGCCACCTTGCAGTAAGTCTGGGGTTAGCTTGGGGTTTGTTTTGTAATGAGGTACAAAAATCGGTTGACATTCTTCTGACTTAAAGATTGGAGCCCAGTAAAAGTAATTAGGCAGTGGGGGTACAAAAAAAGATAGCTGGTGTCGTTGGGGGGGTACGAGGTGGTTCATTCTACCTTGAAAGTCCTACAAACTGGTGCTGTATGACTTCTAAAAGTACATGAGGACGTTGTAACCGAAAACGTCCAGTAGATGGCAGCAGAGGGTTAAAAACGAGCGGTGCGTTTCCAGCTGTGAGCAGGGAGAAGTGGTCGGCTTGAAATGTAGTGTTTCCAATGCAAAGTGAAAGAGCTTTCCAAAATCTGTTCATAAAGTGTGTAAATAATTTCATGTAAAAAGCTCAATCCAGACAAACACAACATACAATGATATTATGTTCATGAAGGATATTCAGAGCTGGTGTCCGAACCCACTGGGATAGACGCCGATTGACTTTTAATTCATTCAAAATGGGATTTCTCAGCTCTTGAGGCTGCTACAGCATAGATGTAGCAACGATTGGTCAGAAGAACAAACTTCAAGCTGTGCACTAACACTGGAAAATGTGCCGTTTCATCGGGTTTCTTATTTCCTTTTCTTAATGTCGATGCAGTTCCGAACATGCCCTGCAGAGGTCAGATCCTTAAGCCGGGAAGCAGCGACCATATGGTGCAAGGTTCCCGGATTAAGAGAATGCGGCCGATCTGACCCTAGTCTACACTCAGTCAAATAATCGGGAAAATTCGAAGAAACGTCGTAGGACCTCCAAAATCGCACAGGGCGTGCAGGTCCAACCTACCAGCGACATATCGGAGCCCCGCGGTCCCGCGTGGAAAGACGGCCGAGATACGGGCCCCCGACGCGTACGCGAGTAGGCCCAAAAAACCACGTTTCGGGGTCCCGCGGCGGAACCGTAGGACGTAGGCGCACCGAAACCGAGCACGTCGGAGGGGGCCCGGCCACGAGCGACATATCGGAGCCCCGTCACCGTGGTCCGAAAGGCGGCCGAGACACGGGCCCCGACGCGTACGCGAGTAGTCGTCAGGCCCCAGACGACGTGCGGAGGTCCCGCGAGGGAACCGGATGTCGTAGGCCCACCGGACCAGAGTACGACGGACCGCGCGTAGGCACGAGCGACATATCGGAGCCCCGTGACCCTGGTCCTAAAGGCGTCCGAGATACGGGAATAATTGGGAATTGGGTTGAAATTAGGTTTATTAAGCTTAGGGTTAGAGTAATTAGGGGTTGGGTTATGGTAAATAATTGGGGTAAGGTCATCGTTGAGATGAGTCTATTGAGGTTGGGGTTAGAATAATTAGGGATTAGGTTATGGTTAAGATTAGGCTTATTGAGGTTGGGGTTGGAATAATTAGAAATGAGGTTAGGGTTAGGGTTAGGTTGAGTTATTTTGTTTAGGAGGTAGAGTTTAGGAGGGGGAGAAGGGGTAGTTGGGGGTTATTGGTTAGGTTTAGTGGTTAAGGTTAGGTTTAGAGGTTAGGTTAGGGTTAGGGTTAGGTTTTTAGGGTTAAGGTCAAGGGTTAGGGTTAGGTTTTAGGGGGAGGGGGGGTGGTTAGGGTTAGGTTGAGGAGGTAGAGTTTAGGAAGGGGTAGTTGGGGGTTATTGGTTAGGTTTAGTGGTTAAGGTTAGGTTTAGAGGTTAGGTTAGGGTTAGGTTTTTAGGGTTAAGAGGTTAGGGTTAGGTTTTAGGGGGAGGGGGGGTGGTTAGGGTTAGGGTTAGGGGTTAGGGTTAGGTTAAGGGTTAGGGTTAGGGTTAGGGTTAGGTTAAGAGTTAAAACCAGAGGCGGCATTCAAATTAGTGGCATTGAAATGAGACGTATGCTAATCTTTGCTCTCCTATTGGCTGGAGGTAGCAGTATGCAAATGTCTGCTCTCCTATTGGCCGTATGCAAATGTTTGGAATCCCATTGGTTGAAACTCAAACATGTCCTTTTTGCTGGTTTGTAATGTCAATGATGTGTGTTGTATTGTACCACAGGGACTTTTATTTCCTTGGGGATCAGTAAAGCATCCATCAATCCATGTGTATGTCTAACTATTTGCCTACCTTTTATTTATTTATTTCAGCAGGACATGATCCGAGTCAGACTTGGAGCAGAAGATCCGTCCGTGGCCGAGGTGGGCAGCACACGACCCACACATCCACGAGACCACGAACCTATGACACACAACACACACACAAAAAAAACAAAACAAAACATATGATAAGCACAAAAATGCAATAATCGTTCAAGAACACGAATGGTAACCCCTGGTATCAGAATGAGATTCATGGGCCGAGTACGTGGACACACACACACACACACACACACACAGACACAGACACAGACACACACACACACACACACACACACACACAGGCAATTGGCAGTGTGTGTAATGTTAAAAAATAACAATAAAAAATAAAGGAACAGAACAGTAAAGTACCTGAATCGATTGAACAAGATGTGAACAGTTCGGTTGACATTCTTCTGACTTATCAGGTAGCCAAGGTTTGGTATTTTTTGGAATATGAGCTGTTGAAAAACCTGAAATCATACTAAGTGATGTGGCATGACTATTCCAAAAGATGGCAGCAGAGGATCAAAAATGAGCGGTGCCTTAGGATTCCGTCAAGCCGGGAAGTCGAGGCTTCCCAGCTTAAGAGAGAGTACGCACCGAATAGGCCCAATTTAACCCTAGTCTATTCATATGTCACTCATTAATTTGTTAATGTATACATATCATTAATTCATCAATAATTCATGATGCACTCACTATCAGTCGATGTATTAATTCATTGTTAATAAACTGGTAGTTAGGTGTTAGTATATGTTTAGTTATGTACACATGTTGTAAAGTGTTTACCGTCGTGTTCTCAGCGCGCTTGGCTCTTTAAACTTCTCTACGGTGTGTATTCTTGGTTTGCTTGTGGCAAAAAATATTACACAAACGTCCATATCCATACCCAAACATCCTCGAGGACTTCATGTTGACTGTGGCGCCCTCAGGTGTCCCTCTTGTGGTATAACCTTTTTTTCCTTATTCCTTTTTTATTTCATTAATATTACATAGGATATCGATTGATTTTGGGGGTTTCCATTTTAAATTATGTTTTAGGTCAATCAATTATATTGTATAATTTATGGTCAAGGTGGTTAAGGTAGGTCAGGGTTAGAAATATATCTATTGAGGTCGAAGTTGAATTAATTGTAGGTAGGGTGGGTTGTAGTCAGTCTAGTTTTAATCTAAATTGGGGTTAGGATGATGGGTGATTAGATTGCGGTTAAAATTCAGTTTATTTGGGGTCAGGGCTAGGATGATCAAAGATTAGGTTGTAGTAGAGCTTCAGTGTATTGAATTTAAAGTACTTGGAAATTGGGTTGAAGTTGTAATTAGGTTTATTAAGGTTAGAGTTGATATAATTATGGACTGAACTATAATTGAAATTTCATTTATTGTGATTGGGGACAGTGTAAATGAAGGTTAGGTTCTAGTTGGAAGGTTTATTAGGATTAGGGTTAGAATAATTGGGAGTTGGGTTATGGTTGAAATGGAGTTTATTGTGGTTGGGGTTGGAATAATTGGGAATTGGGTTGAAATTAGGTTTATTAAGCTTAGGGTTAGAGTAATTAGGGGTTGGGTCATGGTAAATAATTGGGGTAAGGTCATCGTTGAGATGAGTCTATTGAGGTTGGGGTTAGAGTAATTAGGGATTCGGTTATGGTTAAGATTAGGCTTATTGAGGTTGGGGTTGGAATAATTAGGAATGAGGTTATGGTTAAGATTAGGTTTATTGAGGTTGGGGTTAGAGTAATTAGGGATTAGGTGATGGTTAAGATTAGGTTTATTGAGGTTGGGGTTAGAGTAATTAGGGATTAGGTGATGGTTAAGATTAAGGAAACGTGGAACATAAAGGACAAGAGAACTGTCTGCAGCTACATAAACAGGCCCTAATTCAAACTTGGATCGATTTCTCAGCTCCTAAAGCTTGCTACAGAGATGTAGCCATGATTGGTTACAAGGGTTACAAGCTGTGCAATTATGCAGAAAATGTGCCCTTTCATTTGGGTTTCTTAATTTCATGTGGGGTTAGATGCAGTTCCTAACCTAAACAGCAGGTGCCAGCTTTCAGTAAGTCTGGGGTTAGCTTGGGGTTAGATGCAGTTCCTAACCTAAACAGCAGGTGCCAGCTTTCAGTAAGTCTGGGGTTAGCTTGGGGTTAGATGCAGTTCCTAACCTAAACAGCAGGTGCCAGCTTTCAGTAAGTCTGGGGTTAGCTTGGGGTTAGATGCAGTTCCTAACCTAAACAGCAGGTGCCAGCTTTCAGTAAGTCTGGGGTTAGCTTGGGGTTAGATGCAGTTCCTAACCTAAACAGCAGGTGCCAGCTTTCAGTAAGTCTGGGGTTAGCTTGGGGTTAGGCCTTGGATTGGGGGCGTGGTTAGGGTTTTGCTCATAGGTTAAGAGTTAAAACCAGAGGCGGCATTCAAATTAGTGGCATTGAAATGAGACGTATGCTAATCTTTGCTCTCCTATTGGCTGGAGGTAGCAGTATGCAAATGTCTGCTCTCCTATTGGCCGTATGCAAATGTTTGGAATCCCATTGGTTGAAACTCAAACATGTCCTTTTTGCTGGTTTGTAATGTCAATGATGTGTGTTGTATTGTACCACAGGGACTTTTATTTCCTTGGGGATCAGTAAAGCATCCATCAATCCATGTGTATGTCTAACTATTTGCCTACCTTTTATTTATTTATTTCAGCAGGACATGATCCGAGTCAGACTTGGAGCAGAAGATCCGTCCGTGGCCGAGGTGGGCAGCACACGACCCACACATCCACGAGACCACGAACCTATGACACACAACACACACACAAAAAAAACAAAACAAAACATATGATAAGCACAAAAATGCAATAATCGTTCAAGAACACGAATGGTAACCCCTGGTATCAGAATGAGATTCATGGGCCGAGTACGTGGACACACACACACACACACACACACACAGACACAGACACAGACACACACACACACACACACACACACACACACACACACAGGCAATTGGCAGTGTGTGTAATGTTAAAAAATAACAATAAAAAATAAAGGAACAGAACAGTAAAGTACCTGAATCGATTGAACAAGATGTGAACAGTTCGGTTGACATTCTTCTGACTTATCAGGTAGCCAAGGTTTGGTATTTTTTGGAATACGAGCTGTTGAAAAACCTGAAATCATACTAAGTGATGTGGCATGACTATTCCAAAAGATGGCAGCAGAGGATCAAAAATGAGCGGTGCCTTAGGATTCCGTCAAGCCGGGAAGTCGAGGCTTCCCAGCTTAAGAGAGAGTACGCACCGAATAGGCCCAATTTAACCCTAGTCTATTCATATGTCACTCATTAATTTGTTAATGTATACATATCATTAATTCATCAATAATTCATGATGCACTCACTATCAGTCGATGTATTAATTCATTGTTAATAAACTGGTAGTTAGGTGTTAGTATATGTTTAGTTATGTACACATGTTGTAAAGTGTTTACCGTCGTGTTCTCAGCGCGCTTGGCTCTTTAAACTTCTCTACGGTGTGTATTCTTGGTTTGCTTGTGGCAAAAAATATTACACAAACGTCCATATCCATACCCAAACATCCTCGAGGACTTCATGTTGACTGTGGCGCCCTCAGGTGTCCCTCTTGTGGTATAACCTTTTTTTCCTTATTCCTTTTTTATTTCATTAATATTACATAGGATATCGATTGATTTTGGGGGTTTCCATTTTAAATTATGTTTTAGGTCAATCAATTATATTGTATAATTTATGGTCAAGGTGGTTAAGGTAGGTCAGGGTTAGAAATATATCTATTGAGGTCGAAGTTGAATTAATTGTAGGTAGGGTGGGTTGTAGTCAGTCTAGTTTTAATCTAAATTGGGGTTAGGATGATGGGTGATTAGATTGCGGTTAAAATTCAGTTTATTTGGGGTCAGGGCTAGGATGATCAAAGATTAGGTTGTAGTAGAGCTTCAGTGTATTGAATTTAAAGTACTTGGAAATTGGGTTGAAGTTGTAATTAGGTTTATTAAGGTTAGAGTTGATATAATTATGGACTGAACTATAATTGAAATTTCATTTATTGTGATTGGGGACAGTGTAAATGAAGGTTAGGTTCTAGTTGGAAGGTTTATTAGGATTAGGGTTAGAATAATTGGGAGTTGGGTTATGGTTGAAATGGAGTTTATTGTGGTTGGGGTTGGAATAATTGGGAATTGGGTTGAAATTAGGTTTATTAAGCTTAGGGTTAGAGTAATTAGGGGTTGGGTTATGGTAAATAATTGGGGTAAGGTCATCGTTGAGATGAGTCTATTGAGGTTGGGGTTAGAGTAATTAGGGATTAGGTTATGGTTAAGATTAGGCTTATTGAGGTTGGGGTTGGAATAATTAGGAATGAGGTTATGGTTAAGATTAGGTTTATTGAGGTTGGGGTTAGAGTAATTAGGGATTAGGTGATGGTTAAGATTAGGTTTATTGAGGTTGGGGTTAGAGTAATTAGGGATTAGGTGATGGTTAAGATTAGGTTTATTGAGGTTGGGGTTAGAGTAATTAGGGATTAGGTTATGGTTAAGATTAGGCTTATTGAGGTTGGGGTTGGAATAATTAGGAATGAGGTTATGGTTAAGATTAGGTTTATTGAGGTTGGGGTTAGAGTAATTAGGGATTAGGTGATGGTTAAGATTAGGTTTATTGAGGTTGGGGTTAGAGTAATTAGGGATTAGGTGATGGTTAAGATTAAGGAAACGTGGAACATAAAGGACAAGAGAACTGTCTGCAGCTACATAAACAGGCCCTAATTCAAACTTGGATCGATTTCTCAGCTCCTAAAGCTTGCTACAGAGATGTAGCCATGATTGGTTACAAGGGTTACAAGCTGTGCAATTATGCAGAAAATGTGCCCTTTCATTTGGGTTTCTTAATTTCATGTGGGGTTAGATGCAGTTCCTAACCTAAACAGCAGGTGCCAGCTTTCAGTAAGTCTGGGGTTAGCTTGGGGTTAGATGCAGTTCCTAACCTAAACAGCAGGTGCCAGCTTTCAGTAAGTCTGGGGTTAGCTTGGGGTTAGATGCAGTTCCTAACCTAAACAGCAGGTGCCAGCTTTCAGTAAGTCTGGGGTTAGCTTGGGGTTAGATGCAGTTCCTAACCTAAACAGCAGGTGCCAGCTTTCAGTAAGTCTGGGGTTAGCTTGGGGTTAGATGCAGTTCCTAACCTAAACAGCAGGTGCCAGCTTTCAGTAAGTCTGGGGTTAGCTTGGGGTTAGGCCTTGGATTGGGGGCGTGGTTAGGGTTTTGCTCATAGGTTAAGAGTTAAAACCAGAGGCGGCATTCAAATTAGTGGCATTGAAATGAGACGTATGCTAATCTTTGCTCTCCTATTGGCTGGAGGTAGCAGTATGCAAATGTCTGCTCTCCTATTGGCCGTATGCAAATGTTTGGAATCCCATTGGTTGAAACTCAAACATGTCCTTTTTGCTGGTTTGTAATGTCAATGATGTGTGTTGTATTGTACCACAGGGACTTTTATTTCCTTGGGGATCAGTAAAGCATCCATCAATCCATGTGTATGTCTAACTATTTGCCTACCTTTTATTTATTTATTTCAGCAGGACATGATCCGAGTCAGACTTGGAGCAGAAGATCCGTCCGTGGCCGAGGTGGGCAGCACACGACCCACACATCCACGAGACCACGAACCTATGACACACAACACACACACAAAAAAAACAAAACAAAACATATGATAAGCACAAAAATGCAATAATCGTTCAAGAACACGAATGGTAACCCCTGGTATCAGAATGAGATTCATGGGCCGAGTACGTGGACACACACACACACACACACACACACAGACACAGACACAGACACAGACACACACACACACACACACACACACACACACACAGGCAATTGGCAGTGTGTGTAATGTTAAAAAATAACAATAAAAAATAAAGGAACAGAACAGTAAAGTACCTGAATCGATTGAACAAGATGTGAACAGTTCGGTTGACATTCTTCTGACTTATCAGGTAGCCAAGGTTTGGTATTTTTTGGAATACGAGCTGTTGAAAAACCTGAAATCATACTAAGTGATGTGGCATGACTATTCCAAAAGATGGCAGCAGAGGATCAAAAATGAGCGGTGCCTTAGGATTCCGTCAAGCCGGGAAGTCGAGGCTTCCCAGCTTAAGAGAGAGTACGCACCGAATAGGCCCAATTTAACCCTAGTCTATTCATATGTCACTCATTAATTTGTTAATGTATACATATCATTAATTCATCAATAATTCATGATGCACTCACTATCAGTCGATGTATTAATTCATTGTTAATAAACTGGTAGTTAGGTGTTAGTATATGTTTAGTTATGTACACATGTTGTAAAGTGTTTACCGTCGTGTTCTCAGCGCGCTTGGCTCTTTAAACTTCTCTACGGTGTGTATTCTTGGTTTGCTTGTGGCAAAAAATATTACACAAACGTCCATATCCATACCCAAACATCCTCGAGGACTTCATGTTGACTGTGGCGCCCTCAGGTGTCCCTCTTGTGGTATAACCTTTTTTTCCTTATTCCTTTTTTATTTCATTAATATTACATAGGATATCGATTGATTTTGGGGGTTTCCATTTTAAATTATGTTTTAGGTCAATCAATTATATTGTATAATTTATGGTCAAGGTGGTTAAGGTAGGTCAGGGTTAGAAATATATCTATTGAGGTCGAAGTTGAATTAATTGTAGGTAGGGTGGGTTGTAGTCAGTCTAGTTTTAATCTAAATTGGGGTTAGGATGATGGGTGATTAGATTGCGGTTAAAATTCAGTTTATTTGGGGTCAGGGCTAGGATGATCAAAGATTAGGTTGTAGTAGAGCTTCAGTGTATTGAATTTAAAGTACTTGGAAATTGGGTTGAAGTTGTAATTAGGTTTATTAAGGTTAGAGTTGATATAATTATGGACTGAACTATAATTGAAATTTCATTTATTGTGATTGGGGACAGTGTAAATGAAGGTTAGGTTCTAGTTGGAAGGTTTATTAGGATTAGGGTTAGAATAATTGGGAGTTGGGTTATGGTTGAAATGGAGTTTATTGTGGTTGGGGTTGGAATAATTGGGAATTGGGTTGAAATTAGGTTTATTAAGCTTAGGGTTAGAGTAATTAGGGGTTGGGTCATGGTAAATAATTGGGGTAAGGTCATCGTTGAGATGAGTCTATTGAGGTTGGGGTTAGAGTAATTAGGGATTCGGTTATGGTTAAGATTAGGCTTATTGAGGTTGGGGTTGGAATAATTAGGAATGAGGTTATGGTTAAGATTAGGTTTATTGAGGTTGGGGTTAGAGTAATTAGGGATTAGGTGATGGTTAAGATTAGGTTTATTGAGGTTGGGGTTAGAGTAATTAGGGATTAGGTGATGGTTAAGATTAAGGAAACGTGGAACATAAAGGACAAGAGAACTGTCTGCAGCTACATAAACAGGCCCTAATTCAAACTTGGATCGATTTCTCAGCTCCTAAAGCTTGCTACAGAGATGTAGCCATGATTGGTTACAAGGGTTACAAGCTGTGCAATTATGCAGAAAATGTGCCCTTTCATTTGGGTTTCTTAATTTCATGTGGGGTTAGATGCAGTTCCTAACCTAAACAGCAGGTGCCAGCTTTCAGTAAGTCTGGGGTTAGCTTGGGGTTAGATGCAGTTCCTAACCTAAACAGCAGGTGCCACCTTGCAGTAAGTCTGGGGTTAGCTTGGGGTTAGATGCAGTTCCTAACCTAAACAGCAGGTGCCAGCTTTCAGTAAGTCTGGGGTTAGCTTGGGGTTAGATGCAGTTCCTAACCTAAACAGCAGGTGCCAGCTTTCAGTAAGTCTGGGGTTAGCTTGGGGTTAGATGCAGTTCCTAACCTAAACAGCAGGTGCCACCTTGCAGTAAGTCTGGGGTTAGCTTGGGGTTTGTTTTGTAATGAGGTACAAAAATCGGTTGACATTCTTCTGACTTAAAGATTGGAGCCCAGTAAAAGTAATTAGGCAGTGGGGGTACAAAAAAAGATAGCTGGTGTCGTTGGGGGGGTACGAGGTGGTTCATTCTACCTTGAAAGTCCTACAAACTGGTGCTGTATGACTTCTAAAAGTACATGAGGACGTTGTAACCGAAAACGTCCAGTAGATGGCAGCAGAGGGTTAAAAACGAGCGGTGCGTTTCCAGCTGTGAGCAGGGAGAAGTGGTCGGCTTGAAATGTAGTGTTTCCAATGCAAAGTGAAAGAGCTTTCCAAAATCTGTTCATAAAGTGTGTAAATAATTTCATGTAAAAAGCTCAATCCAGACAAACACAACATACAATGATATTATGTTCATGAAGGATATTCAGAGCTGGTGTCCGAACCCACTGGGATAGACGCCGATTGACTTTTAATTCATTCAAAATGGGATTTCTCAGCTCTTGAGGCTGCTACAGCATAGATGTAGCAACGATTGGTCAGAAGAACAAACTTCAAGCTGTGCACTAACACTGGAAAATGTGCCGTTTCATCGGGTTTCTTATTTCCTTTTCTTAATGTCGATGCAGTTCCGAACATGCCCTGCAGAGGTCAGATCCTTAAGCCGGGAAGCAGCGACCATATGGTGCAAGGTTCCCGGATTAAGAGAATGCGGCCGATCTGACCCTAGTCTACACTCAGTCAAATAATCGGGAAAATTCGAAGAAACGTCGTAGGACCTCCAAAATCGCACAGGGCGTGCAGGTCCAACCTACCAGCGACATATCGGAGCCCCGCGGTCCCGCGTGGAAAGACGGCCGAGATACGGGCCCCCGACGCGTACGCGAGTAGGCCCAAAAAACCACGTTTCGGGGTCCCGCGGCGGAACCGTAGGACGTAGGCGCACCGAAACCGAGCACGTCGGAGGGGGCCCGGCCACGAGCGACATATCGGAGCCCCGTCACCGTGGTCCGAAAGGCGGCCGAGACACGGGCCCCGACGCGTACGCGAGTAGTCGTCAGGCCCCAGACGACGTGCGGAGGTCCCGCGAGGGAACCGGATGTCGTAGGCCCACCGGACCAGAGTACGACGGACCGCGCGTAGGCACGAGCGACATATCGGAGCCCCGTGACCCTGGTCCTAAAGGCGTCCGAGATACGGGAATAATTGGGAATTGGGTTGAAATTAGGTTTATTAAGCTTAGGGTTAGAGTAATTAGGGGTTGGGTTATGGTAAATAATTGGGGTAAGGTCATCGTTGAGATGAGTCTATTGAGGTTGGGGTTAGAATAATTAGGGATTAGGTTATGGTTAAGATTAGGCTTATTGAGGTTGGGGTTGGAATAATTAGAAATGAGGTTAGGGTTAGGGTTAGGTTGAGTTATTTTGTTTAGGAGGTAGAGTTTAGGAGGGGGAGAAGGGGTAGTTGGGGGTTATTGGTTAGGTTTAGTGGTTAAGGTTAGGTTTAGAGGTTAGGTTAGGGTTAGGGTTAGGTTTTTAGGGTTAAGGTCAAGGGTTAGGGTTAGGTTTTAGGGGGAGGGGGGGTGGTTAGGGTTAGGTTGAGGAGGTAGAGTTTAGGAAGGGGTAGTTGGGGGTTATTGGTTAGGTTTAGTGGTTAAGGTTAGGTTTAGAGGTTAGGTTAGGGTTAGGTTTTTAGGGTTAAGAGGTTAGGGTTAGGTTTTAGGGGGAGGGGGGGTGGTTAGGGTTAGGGTTAGGGGTTAGGGTTAGGTTAAGGGTTAGGGTTAGGGTTAGGGTTAGGTTAAGAGTTAAAACCAGAGGCGGCATTCAAATTAGTGGCATTGAAATGAGACGTATGCTAATCTTTGCTCTCCTATTGGCTGGAGGTAGCAGTATGCAAATGTCTGCTCTCCTATTGGCCGTATGCAAATGTTTGGAATCCCATTGGTTGAAACTCAAACATGTCCTTTTTGCTGGTTTGTAATGTCAATGATGTGTGTTGTATTGTACCACAGGGACTTTTATTTCCTTGGGGATCAGTAAAGCATCCATCAATCCATGTGTATGTCTAACTATTTGCCTACCTTTTATTTATTTATTTCAGCAGGACATGATCCGAGTCAGACTTGGAGCAGAAGATCCGTCCGTGGCCGAGGTGGGCAGCACACGACCCACACATCCACGAGACCACGAACCTATGACACACAACACACACACAAAAAAAACAAAACAAAACATATGATAAGCACAAAAATGCAATAATCGTTCAAGAACACGAATGGTAACCCCTGGTATCAGAATGAGATTCATGGGCCGAGTACGTGGACACACACACACACACACACACACACAGACACAGACACAGACACACACACACACACACACACACACACACAGGCAATTGGCAGTGTGTGTAATGTTAAAAAATAACAATAAAAAATAAAGGAACAGAACAGTAAAGTACCTGAATCGATTGAACAAGATGTGAACAGTTCGGTTAGGGTTAGGGTTAGGGTTAGGGTTAGGGTTAGGGTTAGGGTTAGGGTTAGGGTTAGGGTTAGAGTTAAAACCAGAGGCGGCATTCAAATTAGTGGCATTGAAATGAGACGTATGCTAATCTTTGCTCTCCTATTGGCTGGAGGTAGCAGTATGCAAATGTCTGCTCTCCTATTGGCCGTATGCAAATGTTTGGAATCCCATTGGTTGAAACTCAAACATGTCCTTTTTGCTGGTTTGTAATGTCAATGATGTGTGTTGTATTGTACCACAGGGACTTTTATTTCCTTGGGGATCAGTAAAGCATCCATCAATCCATGTGTATGTCTAACTATTTGCCTACCTTTTATTTATTTATTTCAGCAGGACATGATCCGAGTCAGACTTGGAGCAGAAGATCCGTCCGTGGCCGAGGTGGGCAGCACACGACCCACACATCCACGAGACCACGAACCTATGACACACAACACACACACAAAAAAAACAAAACAAAACATATGATAAGCACAAAAATGCAATAATCGTTCAAGAACACGAATGGTAACCCCTGGTATCAGAATGAGATTCATGGGCCGAGTACGTGGACACACACACACACACACACACACACAGACACAGACACAGACACACACACACACACACACACACACACACACACACACAGGCAATTGGCAGTGTGTGTAATGTTAAAAAATAACAATAAAAAATAAAGGAACAGAACAGTAAAGTACCTGAATCGATTGAACAAGATGTGAACAGTTCGGTTGACATTCTTCTGACTTATCAGGTAGCCAAGGTTTGGTATTTTTTGGAATACGAGCTGTTGAAAAACCTGAAATCATACTAAGTGATGTGGCATGACTATTCCAAAAGATGGCAGCAGAGGATCAAAAATGAGCGGTGCCTTAGGATTCCGTCAAGCCGGGAAGTCGAGGCTTCCCAGCTTAAGAGAGAGTACGCACCGAATAGGCCCAATTTAACCCTAGTCTATTCATATGTCACTCATTAATTTGTTAATGTATACATATCATTAATTCATCAATAATTCATGATGCACTCACTATCAGTCGATGTATTAATTCATTGTTAATAAACTGGTAGTTAGGTGTTAGTATATGTTTAGTTATGTACACATGTTGTAAAGTGTTTACCGTCGTGTTCTCAGCGCGCTTGGCTCTTTAAACTTCTCTACGGTGTGTATTCTTGGTTTGCTTGTGGCAAAAAATATTACACAAACGTCCATATCCATACCCAAACATCCTCGAGGACTTCATGTTGACTGTGGCGCCCTCAGGTGTCCCTCTTGTGGTATAACCTTTTTTTCCTTATTCCTTTTTTATTTCATTAATATTACATAGGATATCGATTGATTTTGGGGGTTTCCATTTTAAATTATGTTTTAGGTCAATCAATTATATTGTATAATTTATGGTCAAGGTGGTTAAGGTAGGTCAGGGTTAGAAATATATCTATTGAGGTCGAAGTTGAATTAATTGTAGGTAGGGTGGGTTGTAGTCAGTCTAGTTTTAATCTAAATTGGGGTTAGGATGATGGGTGATTAGATTGCGGTTAAAATTCAGTTTATTTGGGGTCAGGGCTAGGATGATCAAAGATTAGGTTGTAGTAGAGCTTCAGTGTATTGAATTTAAAGTACTTGGAAATTGGGTTGAAGTTGTAATTAGGTTTATTAAGGTTAGAGTTGATATAATTATGGACTGAACTATAATTGAAATTTCATTTATTGTGATTGGGGACAGTGTAAATGAAGGTTAGGTTCTAGTTGGAAGGTTTATTAGGATTAGGGTTAGAATAATTGGGAGTTGGGTTATGGTTGAAATGGAGTTTATTGTGGTTGGGGTTGGAATAATTGGGAATTGGGTTGAAATTAGGTTTATTAAGCTTAGGGTTAGAGTAATTAGGGGTTGGGTTATGGTAAATAATTGGGGTAAGGTCATCGTTGAGATGAGTCTATTGAGGTTGGGGTTAGAGTAATTAGGGATTAGGTTATGGTTAAGATTAGGCTTATTGAGGTTGGGGTTGGAATAATTAGGAATGAGGTTATGGTTAAGATTAGGTTTATTGAGGTTGGGGTTAGAGTAATTAGGGATTAGGTGATGGTTAAGATTAGGTTTATTGAGGTTGGGGTTAGAGTAATTAGGGATTAGGTGATGGTTAAGATTAGGTTTATTGAGGTTGGGGTTAGAGTAATTAGGGATTAGGTTATGGTTAAGATTAGGCTTATTGAGGTTGGGGTTGGAATAATTAGGAATGAGGTTATGGTTAAGATTAGGTTTATTGAGGTTGGGGTTAGAGTAATTAGGGATTAGGTGATGGTTAAGATTAGGTTTATTGAGGTTGGGGTTAGAGTAATTAGGGATTAGGTGATGGTTAAGATTAAGGAAACGTGGAACATAAAGGACAAGAGAACTGTCTGCAGCTACATAAACAGGCCCTAATTCAAACTTGGATCGATTTCTCAGCTCCTAAAGCTTGCTACAGAGATGTAGCCATGATTGGTTACAAGGGTTACAAGCTGTGCAATTATGCAGAAAATGTGCCCTTTCATTTGGGTTTCTTAATTTCATGTGGGGTTAGATGCAGTTCCTAACCTAAACAGCAGGTGCCAGCTTTCAGTAAGTCTGGGGTTAGCTTGGGGTTAGATGCAGTTCCTAACCTAAACAGCAGGTGCCAGCTTTCAGTAAGTCTGGGGTTAGCTTGGGGTTAGATGCAGTTCCTAACCTAAACAGCAGGTGCCAGCTTTCAGTAAGTCTGGGGTTAGCTTGGGGTTAGATGCAGTTCCTAACCTAAACAGCAGGTGCCAGCTTTCAGTAAGTCTGGGGTTAGCTTGGGGTTAGATGCAGTTCCTAACCTAAACAGCAGGTGCCAGCTTTCAGTAAGTCTGGGGTTAGCTTGGGGTTAGGCCTTGGATTGGGGGCGTGGTTAGGGTTTTGCTCATAGGTTAAGAGTTAAAACCAGAGGCGGCATTCAAATTAGTGGCATTGAAATGAGACGTATGCTAATCTTTGCTCTCCTATTGGCTGGAGGTAGCAGTATGCAAATGTCTGCTCTCCTATTGGCCGTATGCAAATGTTTGGAATCCCATTGGTTGAAACTCAAACATGTCCTTTTTGCTGGTTTGTAATGTCAATGATGTGTGTTGTATTGTACCACAGGGACTTTTATTTCCTTGGGGATCAGTAAAGCATCCATCAATCCATGTGTATGTCTAACTATTTGCCTACCTTTTATTTATTTATTTCAGCAGGACATGATCCGAGTCAGACTTGGAGCAGAAGATCCGTCCGTGGCCGAGGTGGGCAGCACACGACCCACACATCCACGAGACCACGAACCTATGACACACAACACACACACAAAAAAAACAAAACAAAACATATGATAAGCACAAAAATGCAATAATCGTTCAAGAACACGAATGGTAACCCCTGGTATCAGAATGAGATTCATGGGCCGAGTACGTGGACACACACACACACACACACACACACAGACACAGACACAGACACAGACACACACACACACACACACACACACACACACACAGGCAATTGGCAGTGTGTGTAATGTTAAAAAATAACAATAAAAAATAAAGGAACAGAACAGTAAAGTACCTGAATCGATTGAACAAGATGTGAACAGTTCGGTTGACATTCTTCTGACTTATCAGGTAGCCAAGGTTTGGTATTTTTTGGAATACGAGCTGTTGAAAAACCTGAAATCATACTAAGTGATGTGGCATGACTATTCCAAAAGATGGCAGCAGAGGATCAAAAATGAGCGGTGCCTTAGGATTCCGTCAAGCCGGGAAGTCGAGGCTTCCCAGCTTAAGAGAGAGTACGCACCGAATAGGCCCAATTTAACCCTAGTCTATTCATATGTCACTCATTAATTTGTTAATGTATACATATCATTAATTCATCAATAATTCATGATGCACTCACTATCAGTCGATGTATTAATTCATTGTTAATAAACTGGTAGTTAGGTGTTAGTATATGTTTAGTTATGTACACATGTTGTAAAGTGTTTACCGTCGTGTTCTCAGCGCGCTTGGCTCTTTAAACTTCTCTACGGTGTGTATTCTTGGTTTGCTTGTGGCAAAAAATATTACACAAACGTCCATATCCATACCCAAACATCCTCGAGGACTTCATGTTGACTGTGGCGCCCTCAGGTGTCCCTCTTGTGGTATAACCTTTTTTTCCTTATTCCTTTTTTATTTCATTAATATTACATAGGATATCGATTGATTTTGGGGGTTTCCATTTTAAATTATGTTTTAGGTCAATCAATTATATTGTATAATTTATGGTCAAGGTGGTTAAGGTAGGTCAGGGTTAGAAATATATCTATTGAGGTCGAAGTTGAATTAATTGTAGGTAGGGTGGGTTGTAGTCAGTCTAGTTTTAATCTAAATTGGGGTTAGGATGATGGGTGATTAGATTGCGGTTAAAATTCAGTTTATTTGGGGTCAGGGCTAGGATGATCAAAGATTAGGTTGTAGTAGAGCTTCAGTGTATTGAATTTAAAGTACTTGGAAATTGGGTTGAAGTTGTAATTAGGTTTATTAAGGTTAGAGTTGATATAATTATGGACTGAACTATAATTGAAATTTCATTTATTGTGATTGGGGACAGTGTAAATGAAGGTTAGGTTCTAGTTGGAAGGTTTATTAGGATTAGGGTTAGAATAATTGGGAGTTGGGTTATGGTTGAAATGGAGTTTATTGTGGTTGGGGTTGGAATAATTGGGAATTGGGTTGAAATTAGGTTTATTAAGCTTAGGGTTAGAGTAATTAGGGGTTGGGTCATGGTAAATAATTGGGGTAAGGTCATCGTTGAGATGAGTCTATTGAGGTTGGGGTTAGAGTAATTAGGGATTCGGTTATGGTTAAGATTAGGCTTATTGAGGTTGGGGTTGGAATAATTAGGAATGAGGTTATGGTTAAGATTAGGTTTATTGAGGTTGGGGTTAGAGTAATTAGGGATTAGGTGATGGTTAAGATTAGGTTTATTGAGGTTGGGGTTAGAGTAATTAGGGATTAGGTGATGGTTAAGATTAAGGAAACGTGGAACATAAAGGACAAGAGAACTGTCTGCAGCTACATAAACAGGCCCTAATTCAAACTTGGATCGATTTCTCAGCTCCTAAAGCTTGCTACAGAGATGTAGCCATGATTGGTTACAAGGGTTACAAGCTGTGCAATTATGCAGAAAATGTGCCCTTTCATTTGGGTTTCTTAATTTCATGTGGGGTTAGATGCAGTTCCTAACCTAAACAGCAGGTGCCAGCTTTCAGTAAGTCTGGGGTTAGCTTGGGGTTAGATGCAGTTCCTAACCTAAACAGCAGGTGCCACCTTGCAGTAAGTCTGGGGTTAGCTTGGGGTTAGATGCAGTTCCTAACCTAAACAGCAGGTGCCAGCTTTCAGTAAGTCTGGGGTTAGCTTGGGGTTAGATGCAGTTCCTAACCTAAACAGCAGGTGCCAGCTTTCAGTAAGTCTGGGGTTAGCTTGGGGTTAGATGCAGTTCCTAACCTAAACAGCAGGTGCCACCTTGCAGTAAGTCTGGGGTTAGCTTGGGGTTTGTTTTGTAATGAGGTACAAAAATCGGTTGACATTCTTCTGACTTAAAGATTGGAGCCCAGTAAAAGTAATTAGGCAGTGGGGGTACAAAAAAAGATAGCTGGTGTCGTTGGGGGGGTACGAGGTGGTTCATTCTACCTTGAAAGTCCTACAAACTGGTGCTGTATGACTTCTAAAAGTACATGAGGACGTTGTAACCGAAAACGTCCAGTAGATGGCAGCAGAGGGTTAAAAACGAGCGGTGCGTTTCCAGCTGTGAGCAGGGAGAAGTGGTCGGCTTGAAATGTAGTGTTTCCAATGCAAAGTGAAAGAGCTTTCCAAAATCTGTTCATAAAGTGTGTAAATAATTTCATGTAAAAAGCTCAATCCAGACAAACACAACATACAATGATATTATGTTCATGAAGGATATTCAGAGCTGGTGTCCGAACCCACTGGGATAGACGCCGATTGACTTTTAATTCATTCAAAATGGGATTTCTCAGCTCTTGAGGCTGCTACAGCATAGATGTAGCAACGATTGGTCAGAAGAACAAACTTCAAGCTGTGCACTAACACTGGAAAATGTGCCGTTTCATCGGGTTTCTTATTTCCTTTTCTTAATGTCGATGCAGTTCCGAACATGCCCTGCAGAGGTCAGATCCTTAAGCCGGGAAGCAGCGACCATATGGTGCAAGGTTCCCGGATTAAGAGAATGCGGCCGATCTGACCCTAGTCTACACTCAGTCAAATAATCGGGAAAATTCGAAGAAACGTCGTAGGACCTCCAAAATCGCACAGGGCGTGCAGGTCCAACCTACCAGCGACATATCGGAGCCCCGCGGTCCCGCGTGGAAAGACGGCCGAGATACGGGCCCCCGACGCGTACGCGAGTAGGCCCAAAAAACCACGTTTCGGGGTCCCGCGGCGGAACCGTAGGACGTAGGCGCACCGAAACCGAGCACGTCGGAGGGGGCCCGGCCACGAGCGACATATCGGAGCCCCGTCACCGTGGTCCGAAAGGCGGCCGAGACACGGGCCCCGACGCGTACGCGAGTAGTCGTCAGGCCCCAGACGACGTGCGGAGGTCCCGCGAGGGAACCGGATGTCGTAGGCCCACCGGACCAGAGTACGACGGACCGCGCGTAGGCACGAGCGACATATCGGAGCCCCGTGACCCTGGTCCTAAAGGCGTCCGAGATACGGGAATAATTGGGAATTGGGTTGAAATTAGGTTTATTAAGCTTAGGGTTAGAGTAATTAGGGGTTGGGTTATGGTAAATAATTGGGGTAAGGTCATCGTTGAGATGAGTCTATTGAGGTTGGGGTTAGAATAATTAGGGATTAGGTTATGGTTAAGATTAGGCTTATTGAGGTTGGGGTTGGAATAATTAGAAATGAGGTTAGGGTTAGGGTTAGGTTGAGTTATTTTGTTTAGGAGGTAGAGTTTAGGAGGGGGAGAAGGGGTAGTTGGGGGTTATTGGTTAGGTTTAGTGGTTAAGGTTAGGTTTAGAGGTTAGGTTAGGGTTAGGGTTAGGTTTTTAGGGTTAAGGTCAAGGGTTAGGGTTAGGTTTTAGGGGGAGGGGGGGTGGTTAGGGTTAGGTTGAGGAGGTAGAGTTTAGGAAGGGGTAGTTGGGGGTTATTGGTTAGGTTTAGTGGTTAAGGTTAGGTTTAGAGGTTAGGTTAGGGTTAGGTTTTTAGGGTTAAGAGGTTAGGGTTAGGTTTTAGGGGGAGGGGGGGTGGTTAGGGTTAGGGTTAGGGGTTAGGGTTAGGTTAAGGGTTAGGGTTAGGGTTAGGGTTAGGTTAAGAGTTAAAACCAGAGGCGGCATTCAAATTAGTGGCATTGAAATGAGACGTATGCTAATCTTTGCTCTCCTATTGGCTGGAGGTAGCAGTATGCAAATGTCTGCTCTCCTATTGGCCGTATGCAAATGTTTGGAATCCCATTGGTTGAAACTCAAACATGTCCTTTTTGCTGGTTTGTAATGTCAATGATGTGTGTTGTATTGTACCACAGGGACTTTTATTTCCTTGGGGATCAGTAAAGCATCCATCAATCCATGTGTATGTCTAACTATTTGCCTACCTTTTATTTATTTATTTCAGCAGGACATGATCCGAGTCAGACTTGGAGCAGAAGATCCGTCCGTGGCCGAGGTGGGCAGCACACGACCCACACATCCACGAGACCACGAACCTATGACACACAACACACACACAAAAAAAACAAAACAAAACATATGATAAGCACAAAAATGCAATAATCGTTCAAGAACACGAATGGTAACCCCTGGTATCAGAATGAGATTCATGGGCTAGGGTTAGGGTTAGGGTTAGGGTTAGGGTTAGGGTTAGGGTTAGGGTTAGGGTTAGGGTTAGGTTAAGAGTTAAAACCAGAGGCGGCATTCAAATTAGTGGCATTGAAATGAGACGTATGCTAATCTTTGCTCTCCTATTGGCTGGAGGTAGCAGTATGCAAATGTCTGCTCTCCTATTGGCCGTATGCAAATGTTTGGAATCCCATTGGTTGAAACTCAAACATGTCCTTTTTGCTGGTTTGTAATGTCAATGATGTGTGTTGTATTGTACCACAGGGACTTTTATTTCCTTGGGGATCAGTAAAGCATCCATCAATCCATGTGTATGTCTAACTATTTGCCTACCTTTTATTTATTTATTTCAGCAGGACATGATCCGAGTCAGACTTGGAGCAGAAGATCCGTCCGTGGCCGAGGTGGGCAGCACACGACCCACACATCCACGAGACCACGAACCTATGACACACAACACACACACAAAAAAAACAAAACAAAACATATGATAAGCACAAAAATGCAATAATCGTTCAAGAACACGAATGGTAACCCCTGGTATCAGAATGAGATTCATGGGCCGAGTACGTGGACACACACACACACACACACACACACACACACAGACACAGACACAGACACACACACACACACACACACACACACACACAGGCAATTGGCAGTGTGTGTAATGTTAAAAAATAACAATAAAAAATAAAGGAACAGAACAGTAAAGTACCTGAATCGATTGAACAAGATGTGAACAGTTCGGTTGACATTCTTCTGACTTATCAGGTAGCCAAGGTTTGGTATTTTTTGGAATACGAGCTGTTGAAAAACCTGAAATCATACTAAGTGATGTGGCATGACTATTCCAAAAGATGGCAGCAGAGGATCAAAAATGAGCGGTGCCTTAGGATTCCGTCAAGCCGGGAAGTCGAGGCTTCCCAGCTTAAGAGAGAGTACGCACCGAATAGGCCCAATTTAACCCTAGTCTATTCATATGTCACTCATTAATTTGTTAATGTATACATATCATTAATTCATCAATAATTCATGATGCACTCACTATCAGTCGATGTATTAATTCATTGTTAATAAACTGGTAGTTAGGTGTTAGTATATGTTTAGTTATGTACACATGTTGTAAAGTGTTTACCGTCGTGTTCTCAGCGCGCTTGGCTCTTTAAACTTCTCTACGGTGTGTATTCTTGGTTTGCTTGTGGCAAAAAATATTACACAAACGTCCATATCCATACCCAAACATCCTCGAGGACTTCATGTTGACTGTGGCGCCCTCAGGTGTCCCTCTTGTGGTATAACCTTTTTTTCCTTATTCCTTTTTTATTTCATTAATATTACATAGGATATCGATTTATTTTGGCGGTTTCCATTTTAAATTATGTTTTAGGTCAATCAATTATATTGTATAATTTATGGTCAAGGTGGTTAAGGTAGGTCAGGGTTAGAAATATATCTATTGAGGTCGAAGTTGAATTAATTGTAGGTAGGGTGGGTTGTAGTCAGTCTAGTTTTAATCTAAATTGGGGTTAGGATGATGGGTGATTAGATTGCGGTTAAAATTCAGTTTATTTGGGGTCAGGGCTAGGATGATCAAAGATTAGGTTGTAGTAGAGCTTCAGTGTATTGAATTTAAAGTACTTGGAAATTGGGTTGAAGTTGTAATTAGGTTTATTAAGGTTAGAGTTGATATAATTATGGACTGAACTATAATTGAAATTTCATTTATTGTGATTGGGGACAGTGTAAATGAAGGTTAGGTTCTAGTTGGAAGGTTTATTAGGATTAGGGTTAGAATAATTGGGAGTTGGGTTATGGTTGAAATGGAGTTTATTGTGGTTGGGGTTGGAATAATTGGGAATTGGGTTGAAATTAGGTTTATTAAGCTTAGGGTTAGAGTAATTAGGGGTTGGGTCATGGTAAATAATTGGGGTAAGGTCATCGTTGAGATGAGTCTATTGAGGTTGGGGTTAGAGTAATTAGGGATTCGGTTATGGTTAAGATTAGGCTTATTGAGGTTGGGGTTGGAATAATTAGGAATGAGGTTATGGTTAAGATTAGGTTTATTGAGGTTGGGGTTAGAGTAATTAGGGATTAGGTGATGGTTAAGATTAGGTTTATTGAGGTTGGGGTTAGAGTAATTAGGGATTAGGTGATGGTTAAGATTAAGGAAACGTGGAACATAAAGGACAAGAGAACTGTCTGCAGCTACATAAACAGGCCCTAATTCAAACTTGGATCGATTTCTCAGCTCCTAAAGCTTGCTACAGAGATGTAGCCATGATTGGTTACAAGGGTTACAAGCTGTGCAATTATGCAGAAAATGTGCCCTTTCATTTGGGTTTCTTAATTTCATGTGGGGTTAGATGCAGTTCCTAACCTAAACAGCAGGTGCCAGCTTTCAGTAAGTCTGGGGTTAGCTTGGGGTTAGATGCAGTTCCTAACCTAAACAGCAGGTGCCACCTTGCAGTAAGTCTGGGGTTAGCTTGGGGTTAGATGCAGTTCCTAACCTAAACAGCAGGTGCCAGCTTTCAGTAAGTCTGGGGTTAGCTTGGGGTTAGATGCAGTTCCTAACCTAAACAGCAGGTGCCAGCTTTCAGTAAGTCTGGGGTTAGCTTGGGGTTAGATGCAGTTCCTAACCTAAACAGCAGGTGCCACCTTGCAGTAAGTCTGGGGTTAGCTTGGGGTTTGTTTTGTAATGAGGTACAAAAATCGGTTGACATTCTTCTGACTTAAAGATTGGAGCCCAGTAAAAGTAATTAGGCAGTGGGGGTACAAAAAAAGATAGCTGGTGTCGTTGGGGGGGTACGAGGTGGTTCATTCTACCTTGAAAGTCCTACAAACTGGTGCTGTATGACTTCTAAAAGTACATGAGGACGTTGTAACCGAAAACGTCCAGTAGATGGCAGCAGAGGGTTAAAAACGAGCGGTGCGTTTCCAGCTGTGAGCAGGGAGAAGTGGTCGGCTTGAAATGTAGTGTTTCCAATGCAAAGTGAAAGAGCTTTCCAAAATCTGTTCATAAAGTGTGTAAATAATTTCATGTAAAAAGCTCAATCCAGACAAACACAACATACAATGATATTATGTTCATGAAGGATATTCAGAGCTGGTGTCCGAACCCACTGGGATAGACGCCGATTGACTTTTAATTCATTCAAAATGGGATTTCTCAGCTCTTGAGGCTGCTACAGCATAGATGTAGCAACGATTGGTCAGAAGAACAAACTTCAAGCTGTGCACTAACACTGGAAAATGTGCCGTTTCATCGGGTTTCTTATTTCCTTTTCTTAATGTCGATGCAGTTCCGAACATGCCCTGCAGAGGTCAGATCCTTAAGCCGGGAAGCAGCGACCATATGGTGCAAGGTTCCCGGATTAAGAGAATGCGGCCGATCTGACCCTAGTCTACACTCAGTCAAATAATCGGGAAAATTCGAAGAAACGTCGTAGGACCTCCAAAATCGCACAGGGCGTGCAGGTCCAACCTACCAGCGACATATCGGAGCCCCGCGGTCCCGCGTGGAAAGACGGCCGAGATACGGGCCCCCGACGCGTACGCGAGTAGGCCCAAAAAACCACGTTTCGGGGTCCCGCGGCGGAACCGTAGGACGTAGGCGCACCGAAACCGAGCACGTCGGAGGGGGCCCGGCCACGAGCGACATATCGGAGCCCCGTCACCGTGGTCCGAAAGGCGGCCGAGACACGGGCCCCGACGCGTACGCGAGTAGTCGTCAGGCCCCAGACGACGTGCGGAGGTCCCGCGAGGGAACCGGATGTCGTAGGCCCACCGGACCAGAGTACGACGGACCGCGCGTAGGCACGAGCGACATATCGGAGCCCCGTGACCCTGGTCCTAAAGGCGTCCGAGATACGGGAATAATTGGGAATTGGGTTGAAATTAGGTTTATTAAGCTTAGGGTTAGAGTAATTAGGGGTTGGGTTATGGTAAATAATTGGGGTAAGGTCATCGTTGAGATGAGTCTATTGAGGTTGGGGTTAGAATAATTAGGGATTAGGTTATGGTTAAGATTAGGCTTATTGAGGTTGGGGTTGGAATAATTAGAAATGAGGTTATGGTTAAGATTAGGTTTATTGAGGTTGGGGTTAGAGTAATTAGGGATTAGGGTTAGGGTTAGGGTTAGGGTTAGGGTTAGGGTTAGGGTTAGGGTTAGGGTTAGGGTTAGGGTTAGGTTAAGAGTTAAAACCAGAGGCGGCATTCAAATTAGTGGCATTGAAATGAGACGTATGCTAATCTTTGCTCTCCTATTGGCTGGAGGTAGCAGTATGCAAATGTCTGCTCTCCTATTGGCCGTATGCAAATGTTTGGAATCCCATTGGTTGAAACTCAAACATGTCCTTTTTGCTGGTTTGTAATGTCAATGATGTGTGTTGTATTGTACCACAGGGACTTTTATTTCCTTGGGGATCAGTAAAGCATCCATCAATCCATGTGTATGTCTAACTATTTGCCTACCTTTTATTTATTTATTTCAGCAGGACATGATCCGAGTCAGACTTGGAGCAGAAGATCCGTCCGTGGCCGAGGTGGGCAGCACACGACCCACACATCCACGAGACCACGAACCTATGACACACAACACACACACAAAAAAAACAAAACAAAACATATGATAAGCACAAAAATGCAATAATCGTTCAAGAACACGAATGGTAACCCCTGGTATCAGAATGAGATTCATGGGCCGAGTACGTGGACACACACACACACACACACACACACAGACACAGACACAGACACACACACACACACACACACACACACACAGGCAATTGGCAGTGTGTGTAATGTTAAAAAATAACAATAAAAAATAAAGGAACAGAACAGTAAAGTACCTGAATCGATTGAACAAGATGTGAACAGTTCGGTTGACATTCTTCTGACTTATCAGGTAGCCAAGGTTTGGTATTTTTTGGAATATGAGCTGTTGAAAAACCTGAAATCATACTAAGTGATGTGGCATGACTATTCCAAAAGATGGCAGCAGAGGATCAAAAATGAGCGGTGCCTTAGGATTCCGTCAAGCCGGGAAGTCGAGGCTTCCCAGCTTAAGAGAGAGTACGCACCGAATAGGCCCAATTTAACCCTAGTCTATTCATATGTCACTCATTAATTTGTTAATGTATACATATCATTAATTCATCAATAATTCATGATGCACTCACTATCAGTCGATGTATTAATTCATTGTTAATAAACTGGTAGTTAGGTGTTAGTATATGTTTAGTTATGTACACATGTTGTAAAGTGTTTACCGTCGTGTTCTCAGCGCGCTTGGCTCTTTAAACTTCTCTACGGTGTGTATTCTTGGTTTGCTTGTGGCAAAAAATATTACACAAACGTCCATATCCATACCCAAACATCCTCGAGGACTTCATGTTGACTGTGGCGCCCTCAGGTGTCCCTCTTGTGGTATAACCTTTTTTTCCTTATTCCTTTTTTATTTCATTAATATTACATAGGATATCGATTGATTTTGGGGGTTTCCATTTTAAATTATGTTTTAGGTCAATCAATTATATTGTATAATTTATGGTCAAGGTGGTTAAGGTAGGTCAGGGTTAGAAATATATCTATTGAGGTCGAAGTTGAATTAATTGTAGGTAGGGTGGGTTGTAGTCAGTCTAGTTTTAATCTAAATTGGGGTTAGGATGATGGGTGATTAGATTGCGGTTAAAATTCAGTTTATTTGGGGTCAGGGCTAGGATGATCAAAGATTAGGTTGTAGTAGAGCTTCAGTGTATTGAATTTAAAGTACTTGGAAATTGGGTTGAAGTTGTAATTAGGTTTATTAAGGTTAGAGTTGATATAATTATGGACTGAACTATAATTGAAATTTCATTTATTGTGATTGGGGACAGTGTAAATGAAGGTTAGGTTCTAGTTGGAAGGTTTATTAGGATTAGGGTTAGAATAATTGGGAGTTGGGTTATGGTTGAAATGGAGTTTATTGTGGTTGGGGTTGGAATAATTGGGAATTGGGTTGAAATTAGGTTTATTAAGCTTAGGGTTAGAGTAATTAGGGGTTGGGTCATGGTAAATAATTGGGGTAAGGTCATCGTTGAGATGAGTCTATTGAGGTTGGGGTTAGAGTAATTAGGGATTCGGTTATGGTTAAGATTAGGCTTATTGAGGTTGGGGTTGGAATAATTAGGAATGAGGTTATGGTTAAGATTAGGTTTATTGAGGTTGGGGTTAGAGTAATTAGGGATTAGGTGATGGTTAAGATTAGGTTTATTGAGGTTGGGGTTAGAGTAATTAGGGATTAGGTGATGGTTAAGATTAAGGAAACGTGGAACATAAAGGACAAGAGAACTGTCTGCAGCTACATAAACAGGCCCTAATTCAAACTTGGATCGATTTCTCAGCTCCTAAAGCTTGCTACAGAGATGTAGCCATGATTGGTTACAAGGGTTACAAGCTGTGCAATTATGCAGAAAATGTGCCCTTTCATTTGGGTTTCTTAATTTCATGTGGGGTTAGATGCAGTTCCTAACCTAAACAGCAGGTGCCAGCTTTCAGTAAGTCTGGGGTTAGCTTGGGGTTAGATGCAGTTCCTAACCTAAACAGCAGGTGCCACCTTGCAGTAAGTCTGGGGTTAGCTTGGGGTTAGATGCAGTTCCTAACCTAAACAGCAGGTGCCAGCTTTCAGTAAGTCTGGGGTTAGCTTGGGGTTAGATGCAGTTCCTAACCTAAACAGCAGGTGCCAGCTTTCAGTAAGTCTGGGGTTAGCTTGGGGTTAGATGCAGTTCCTAACCTAAACAGCAGGTGCCACCTTGCAGTAAGTCTGGGGTTAGCTTGGGGTTTGTTTTGTAATGAGGTACAAAAATCGGTTGACATTCTTCTGACTTAAAGATTGGAGCCCAGTAAAAGTAATTAGGCAGTGGGGGTACAAAAAAAGATAGCTGGTGTCGTTGGGGGGGTACGAGGTGGTTCATTCTACCTTGAAAGTCCTACAAACTGGTGCTGTATGACTTCTAAAAGTACATGAGGACGTTGTAACCGAAAACGTCCAGTAGATGGCAGCAGAGGGTTAAAAACGAGCGGTGCGTTTCCAGCTGTGAGCAGGGAGAAGTGGTCGGCTTGAAATGTAGTGTTTCCAATGCAAAGTGAAAGAGCTTTCCAAAATCTGTTCATAAAGTGTGTAAATAATTTCATGTAAAAAGCTCAATCCAGACAAACACAACATACAATGATATTATGTTCATGAAGGATATTCAGAGCTGGTGTCCGAACCCACTGGGATAGACGCCGATTGACTTTTAATTCATTCAAAATGGGATTTCTCAGCTCTTGAGGCTGCTACAGCATAGATGTAGCAACGATTGGTCAGAAGAACAAACTTCAAGCTGTGCACTAACACTGGAAAATGTGCCGTTTCATCGGGTTTCTTATTTCCTTTTCTTAATGTCGATGCAGTTCCGAACATGCCCTGCAGAGGTCAGATCCTTAAGCCGGGAAGCAGCGACCATATGGTGCAAGGTTCCCGGATTAAGAGAATGCGGCCGATCTGACCCTAGTCTACACTCAGTCAAATAATCGGGAAAATTCGAAGAAACGTCGTAGGACCTCCAAAATCGCACAGGGCGTGCAGGTCCAACCTACCAGCGACATATCGGAGCCCCGCGGTCCCGCGTGGAAAGACGGCCGAGATACGGGCCCCCGACGCGTACGCGAGTAGGCCCAAAAAACCACGTTTCGGGGTCCCGCGGCGGAACCGTAGGACGTAGGCGCACCGAAACCGAGCACGTCGGAGGGGGCCCGGCCACGAGCGACATATCGGAGCCCCGTCACCGTGGTCCGAAAGGCGGCCGAGACACGGGCCCCGACGCGTACGCGAGTAGTCGTCAGGCCCCAGACGACGTGCGGAGGTCCCGCGAGGGAACCGGATGTCGTAGGCCCACCGGACCAGAGTACGACGGACCGCGCGTAGGCACGAGCGACATATCGGAGCCCCGTGACCCTGGTCCTAAAGGCGTCCGAGATACGGGAATAATTGGGAATTGGGTTGAAATTAGGTTTATTAAGCTTAGGGTTAGAGTAATTAGGGGTTGGGTTATGGTAAATAATTGGGGTAAGGTCATCGTTGAGATGAGTCTATTGAGGTTGGGGTTAGAATAATTAGGGATTAGGTTATGGTTAAGATTAGGCTTATTGAGGTTGGGGTTGGAATAATTAGAAATGAGGTTATGGTTAAGATTAGGTTTATTGAGGTTGGGGTTAGAGTAATTAGGGATTAGGTGATGGTTAAGATTAGGTTTATTGAGGTTGGGGTTAGAGTAATTAGGGATTAGGTGATGGTTAAGATTAGGTTATGGTTAAGATTAGGTTTATTGAGGTTGGGGTTAGAGTAATTAGGGATTAGGTAATGGTTAAGATTAGGTTTATTGAGGTTGGGGTTAGAGTAATTAGGGATTAGGTTATGGTTAAGATTAGGCTTATTGAGGTTGGGGTTGGAATAATTAGGAATGAGGTTATGGTTAAGATTAGGTTTATTGAGGTTGGGGTTAGAGTAATTAGGGATTAGGTAATGGTTAAGATTAGGTTTATTGAGGTTGGGGTTAGAGTAATTAGGGATTAGGTAATGGTTAAGATTAGGTTTATTGAGGTTGGGGTTAGAATAATTAGGGATTAGGTAATGGTTAAGATTAGGTTTATTGAGGTTGGGGTTAGAATAATTAGGGATTAGGTTATGGTTAAAATTAAGGAAACGTGGAACATAAAGGACAAGAGAACTGTCTGCAGCTACATAAACAGGCCCTAATTCAAACTTGGATCGATTTCTCAGCTCCTAAAGCTTGCTACAGAGATGTAGCCATGATTGGTTACAAGGGTTACAAGCTGTGCAATTATGCAGAAAATGTGCCCTTTCATTTGGGTTTCTTAATTTCATGTGGGGTTAGATGCAGTTCCTAACCTAAACAGCAGGTGCCAGCTTTCAGTAAGTCTGGGGTTAGCTTGGGGTTAGATGCAGTTCCTAACCTAAACAGCAGGTGCCACCTTGCAGTAAGTCTGGGGTTAGCTTGGGGTTAGGCCTTGGATTGGGGGCGTGGTTAGGGTTTTGCTCATAGGGTTAAGAGTTAAAACCAGAGGCGGCATTCAAATTAGTGGCATTGAAATGAGACGTATGCTAATCTTTGCTCTCCTATTGGCTGGAGGTAGCAGTATGCAAATGTCTGCTCTCCTATTGGCCGTATGCAAATGTTTGGAATCCCATTGGTTGAAACTCAAACATGTCCTTTTTGCTGGTTTGTAATGTCAATGATGTGTGTTGTATTGTACCACAGGGACTTTTATTTCCTTGGGGATCAGTAAAGCATCCATCAATCCATGTGTATGTCTAACTATTTGCCTACCTTTTATTTATTTATTTCAGCAGGACATGATCCGAGTCAGACTTGGAGCAGAAGATCCGTCCGTGGCCGAGGTGGGCAGCACACGACCCACACATCCACGAGACCACGAACCTATGACACACAACACACACACAAAAAAAACAAAACAAAACATATGATAAGCACAAAAATGCAATAATCGTTCAAGAACACGAATGGTAACCCCTGGTATCAGAATGAGATTCATGGGCCGAGTACGTGGACACACACACACACACACACACACACAGACACAGACACAGACACACACACACACACACACACACACACACACACACACAGGCAATTGGCAGTGTGTGTAATGTTAAAAAATAACAATAAAAAATAAAGGAACAGAACAGTAAAGTACCTGAATCGATTGAACAAGATGTGAACAGTTCGGTTGACATTCTTCTGACTTATCAGGTAGCCAAGGTTTGGTATTTTTTGGAATACGAGCTGTTGAAAAACCTGAAATCATACTAAGTGATGTGGCATGACTATTCCAAAAGATGGCAGCAGAGGATCAAAAATGAGCGGTGCCTTAGGATTCCGTCAAGCCGGGAAGTCGAGGCTTCCCAGCTTAAGAGAGAGTACGCACCGAATAGGCCCAATTTAACCCTAGTCTATTCATATGTCACTCATTAATTTGTTAATGTATACATATCATTAATTCATCAATAATTCATGATGCACTCACTATCAGTCGATGTATTAATTCATTGTTAATAAACTGGTAGTTAGGTGTTAGTATATGTTTAGTTATGTACACATGTTGTAAAGTGTTTACCGTCGTGTTCTCAGCGCGCTTGGCTCTTTAAACTTCTCTACGGTGTGTATTCTTGGTTTGCTTGTGGCAAAAAATATTACACAAACGTCCATATCCATACCCAAACATCCTCGAGGACTTCATGTTGACTGTGGCGCCCTCAGGTGTCCCTCTTGTGGTATAACCTTTTTTTCCTTATTCCTTTTTTATTTCATTAATATTACATAGGATATCGATTGATTTTGGGGGTTTCCATTTTAAATTATGTTTTAGGTCAATCAATTATATTGTATAATTTATGGTCAAGGTGGTTAAGGTAGGTCAGGGTTAGAAATATATCTATTGAGGTCGAAGTTGAATTAATTGTAGGTAGGGTGGGTTGTAGTCAGTCTAGTTTTAATCTAAATTGGGGTTAGGATGATGGGTGATTAGATTGCGGTTAAAATTCAGTTTATTTGGGGTCAGGGCTAGGATGATCAAAGATTAGGTTGTAGTAGAGCTTCAGTGTATTGAATTTAAAGTACTTGGAAATTGGGTTGAAGTTGTAATTAGGTTTATTAAGGTTAGAGTTGATATAATTATGGACTGAACTATAATTGAAATTTCATTTATTGTGATTGGGGACAGTGTAAATGAAGGTTAGGTTCTAGTTGGAAGGTTTATTAGGATTAGGGTTAGAATAATTGGGAGTTGGGTTATGGTTGAAATGGAGTTTATTGTGGTTGGGGTTGGAATAATTGGGAATTGGGTTGAAATTAGGTTTATTAAGCTTAGGGTTAGAGTAATTAGGGGTTGGGTTATGGTAAATAATTGGGGTAAGGTCATCGTTGAGATGAGTCTATTGAGGTTGGGGTTAGAGTAATTAGGGATTAGGTTATGGTTAAGATTAGGCTTATTGAGGTTGGGGTTGGAATAATTAGGAATGAGGTTATGGTTAAGATTAGGTTTATTGAGGTTGGGGTTAGAGTAATTAGGGATTAGGTGATGGTTAAGATTAGGTTTATTGAGGTTGGGGTTAGAGTAATTAGGGATTAGGTGATGGTTAAGATTAGGTTTATTGAGGTTGGGGTTAGAGTAATTAGGGATTAGGTTATGGTTAAGATTAGGCTTATTGAGGTTGGGGTTGGAATAATTAGGAATGAGGTTATGGTTAAGATTAGGTTTATTGAGGTTGGGGTTAGAGTAATTAGGGATTAGGTGATGGTTAAGATTAGGTTTATTGAGGTTGGGGTTAGGGTTAGGGTTAGGGTTAGGGTTAGGGTTAGGGTTAGGGTTAGGTTAAGAGTTAAAACCAGAGGCGGCATTCAAATTAGTGGCATTGAAATGAGACGTATGCTAATCTTTGCTCTCCTATTGGCTGGAGGTAGCAGTATGCAAATGTCTGCTCTCCTATTGGCCGTATGCAAATGTTTGGAATCCCATTGGTTGAAACTCAAACATGTCCTTTTTGCTGGTTTGTAATGTCAATGATGTGTGTTGTATTGTACCACAGGGACTTTTATTTCCTTGGGGATCAGTAAAGCATCCATCAATCCATGTGTATGTCTAACTATTTGCCTACCTTTTATTTATTTATTTCAGCAGGACATGATCCGAGTCAGACTTGGAGCAGAAGATCCGTCCGTGGCCGAGGTGGGCAGCACACGACCCACACATCCACGAGACCACGAACCTATGACACACAACACACACACAAAAAAAACAAAACAAAACATATGATAAGCACAAAAATGCAATAATCGTTCAAGAACACGAATGGTAACCCCTGGTATCAGAATGAGATTCATGGGCCGAGTACGTGGACACACACACACACACACACACACACAGACACAGACACAGACACACACACACACACACACACACACACACAGGCAATTGGCAGTGTGTGTAATGTTAAAAAATAACAATAAAAAATAAAGGAACAGAACAGTAAAGTACCTGAATCGATTGAACAAGATGTGAACAGTTCGGTTGACATTCTTCTGACTTATCAGGTAGCCAAGGTTTGGTATTTTTTGGAATACGAGCTGTTGAAAAACCTGAAATCATACTAAGTGATGTGGCATGACTATTCCAAAAGATGGCAGCAGAGGATCAAAAATGAGCGGTGCCTTAGGATTCCGTCAAGCCGGGAAGTCGAGGCTTCCCAGCTTAAGAGAGAGTACGCACCGAATAGGCCCAATTTAACCCTAGTCTATTCATATGTCACTCATTAATTTGTTAATGTATACATATCATTAATTCATCAATAATTCATGATGCACTCACTATCAGTCGATGTATTAATTCATTGTTAATAAACTGGTAGTTAGGTGTTAGTATATGTTTAGTTATGTACACATGTTGTAAAGTGTTTACCGTCGTGTTCTCAGCGCGCTTGGCTCTTTAAACTTCTCTACGGTGTGTATTCTTGGTTTGCTTGTGGCAAAAAATATTACACAAACGTCCATATCCATACCCAAACATCCTCGAGGACTTCATGTTGACTGTGGCGCCCTCAGGTGTCCCTCTTGTGGTATAACCTTTTTTTCCTTATTCCTTTTTTATTTCATTAATATTACATAGGATATCGATTGATTTTGGGGGTTTCCATTTTAAATTATGTTTTAGGTCAATCAATTATATTGTATAATTTATGGTCAAGGTGGTTAAGGTAGGTCAGGGTTAGAAATATATCTATTGAGGTCGAAGTTGAATTAATTGTAGGTAGGGTGGGTTGTAGTCAGTCTAGTTTTAATCTAAATTGGGGTTAGGATGATGGGTGATTAGATTGCGGTTAAAATTCAGTTTATTTGGGGTCAGGGCTAGGATGATCAAAGATTAGGTTGTAGTAGAGCTTCAGTGTATTGAATTTAAAGTACTTGGAAATTGGGTTGAAGTTGTAATTAGGTTTATTAAGGTTAGAGTTGATATAATTATGGACTGAACTATAATTGAAATTTCATTTATTGTGATTGGGGACAGTGTAAATGAAGGTTAGGTTCTAGTTGGAAGGTTTATTAGGATTAGGGTTAGAATAATTGGGAGTTGGGTTATGGTTGAAATGGAGTTTATTGTGGTTGGGGTTGGAATAATTGGGAATTGGGTTGAAATTAGGTTTATTAAGCTTAGGGTTAGAGTAATTAGGGGTTGGGTCATGGTAAATAATTGGGGTAAGGTCATCGTTGAGATGAGTCTATTGAGGTTGGGGTTAGAGTAATTAGGGATTCGGTTATGGTTAAGATTAGGCTTATTGAGGTTGGGGTTGGAATAATTAGGAATGAGGTTATGGTTAAGATTAGGTTTATTGAGGTTGGGGTTAGAGTAATTAGGGATTAGGTGATGGTTAAGATTAGGTTTATTGAGGTTGGGGTTAGAGTAATTAGGGTTAGGGTTAGGGTTAGGGTTAGGGTTAGGGTTAGGGTTAGGGTTAGGTTAAGAGTTAAAACCAGAGGCGGCATTCAAATTAGTGGCATTGAAATGAGACGTATGCTAATCTTTGCTCTCCTATTGGCTGGAGGTAGCAGTATGCAAATGTCTGCTCTCCTATTGGCCGTATGCAAATGTTTGGAATCCCATTGGTTGAAACTCAAACATGTCCTTTTTGCTGGTTTGTAATGTCAATGATGTGTGTTGTATTGTACCACAGGGACTTTTATTTCCTTGGGGATCAGTAAAGCATCCATCAATCCATGTGTATGTCTAACTATTTGCCTACCTTTTATTTATTTATTTCAGCAGGACATGATCCGAGTCAGACTTGGAGCAGAAGATCCGTCCGTGGCCGAGGTGGGCAGCACACGACCCACACATCCACGAGACCACGAACCTATGACACACAACACACACACAAAAAAAACAAAACAAAACATATGATAAGCACAAAAATGCAATAATCGTTCAAGAACACGAATGGTAACCCCTGGTATCAGAATGAGATTCATGGGCCGAGTACGTGGACACACACACACACACACACACACACAGACACAGACACAGACACACACACACACACACACACACACACACACACACACACACAGGCAATTGGCAGTGTGTGTAATGTTAAAAAATAACAATAAAAAATAAAGGAACAGAACAGTAAAGTACCTGAATCGATTGAACAAGATGTGAACAGTTCGGTTGACATTCTTCTGACTTATCAGGTAGCCAAGGTTTGGTATTTTTTGGAATACGAGCTGTTGAAAAACCTGAAATCATACTAAGTGATGTGGCATGACTATTCCAAAAGATGGCAGCAGAGGATCAAAAATGAGCGGTGCCTTAGGATTCCGTCAAGCCGGGAAGTCGAGGCTTCCCAGCTTAAGAGAGAGTACGCACCGAATAGGCCCAATTTAACCCTAGTCTATTCATATGTCACTCATTAATTTGTTAATGTATACATATCATTAATTCATCAATAATTCATGATGCACTCACTATCAGTCGATGTATTAATTCATTGTTAATAAACTGGTAGTTAGGTGTTAGTATATGTTTAGTTATGTACACATGTTGTAAAGTGTTTACCGTCGTGTTCTCAGCGCGCTTGGCTCTTTAAACTTCTCTACGGTGTGTATTCTTGGTTTGCTTGTGGCAAAAAATATTACACAAACGTCCATATCCATACCCAAACATCCTCGAGGACTTCATGTTGACTGTGGCGCCCTCAGGTGTCCCTCTTGTGGTATAACCTTTTTTTCCTTATTCCTTTTTTATTTCATTAATATTACATAGGATATCGATTGATTTTGGGGGTTTCCATTTTAAATTATGTTTTAGGTCAATCAATTATATTGTATAATTTATGGTCAAGGTGGTTAAGGTAGGTCAGGGTTAGAAATATATCTATTGAGGTCGAAGTTGAATTAATTGTAGGTAGGGTGGGTTGTAGTCAGTCTAGTTTTAATCTAAATTGGGGTTAGGATGATGGGTGATTAGATTGCGGTTAAAATTCAGTTTATTTGGGGTCAGGGCTAGGATGATCAAAGATTAGGTTGTAGTAGAGCTTCAGTGTATTGAATTTAAAGTACTTGGAAATTGGGTTGAAGTTGTAATTAGGTTTATTAAGGTTAGAGTTGATATAATTATGGACTGAACTATAATTGAAATTTCATTTATTGTGATTGGGGACAGTGTAAATGAAGGTTAGGTTCTAGTTGGAAGGTTTATTAGGATTAGGGTTAGAATAATTGGGAGTTGGGTTATGGTTGAAATGGAGTTTATTGTGGTTGGGGTTGGAATAATTGGGAATTGGGTTGAAATTAGGTTTATTAAGCTTAGGGTTAGAGTAATTAGGGGTTGGGTTATGGTAAATAATTGGGGTAAGGTCATCGTTGAGATGAGTCTATTGAGGTTGGGGTTAGAGTAATTAGGGATTAGGTTATGGTTAAGATTAGGCTTATTGAGGTTGGGGTTGGAATAATTAGGAATGAGGTTATGGTTAAGATTAGGTTTATTGAGGTTGGGGTTAGAGTAATTAGGGATTAGGTGATGGTTAAGATTAGGTTTATTGAGGTTGGGGTTAGAGTAATTAGGGATTAGGTGATGGTTAAGATTAGGTTTATTGAGGTTGGGGTTAGAGTAATTAGGGATTAGGTTATGGTTAAGATTAGGCTTATTGAGGTTGGGGTTGGAATAATTAGGAATGAGGTTATGGTTAAGATTAGGTTTATTGAGGTTGGGGTTAGAGTAATTAGGGATTAGGTGATGGTTAAGATTAGGTTTATTGAGGTTGGGGTTAGAGTAATTAGGGATTAGGTGATGGTTAAGATTAAGGAAACGTGGAACATAAAGGACAAGAGAACTGTCTGCAGCTACATAAACAGGCCCTAATTCAAACTTGGATCGATTTCTCAGCTCCTAAAGCTTGCTACAGAGATGTAGCCATGATTGGTTACAAGGGTTACAAGCTGTGCAATTATGCAGAAAATGTGCCCTTTCATTTGGGTTTCTTAATTTCATGTGGGGTTAGATGCAGTTCCTAACCTAAACAGCAGGTGCCAGCTTTCAGTAAGTCTGGGGTTAGCTTGGGGTTAGATGCAGTTCCTAACCTAAACAGCAGGTGCCAGCTTTCAGTAAGTCTGGGGTTAGCTTGGGGTTAGATGCAGTTCCTAACCTAAACAGCAGGTGCCAGCTTTCAGTAAGTCTGGGGTTAGCTTGGGGTTAGATGCAGTTCCTAACCTAAACAGCAGGTGCCAGCTTTCAGTAAGTCTGGGGTTAGCTTGGGGTTAGATGCAGTTCCTAACCTAAACAGCAGGTGCCAGCTTTCAGTAAGTCTGGGGTTAGCTTGGGGTTAGGCCTTGGATTGGGGGCGTGGTTAGGGTTTTGCTCATAGGTTAAGAGTTAAAACCAGAGGCGGCATTCAAATTAGTGGCATTGAAATGAGACGTATGCTAATCTTTGCTCTCCTATTGGCTGGAGGTAGCAGTATGCAAATGTCTGCTCTCCTATTGGCCGTATGCAAATGTTTGGAATCCCATTGGTTGAAACTCAAACATGTCCTTTTTGCTGGTTTGTAATGTCAATGATGTGTGTTGTATTGTACCACAGGGACTTTTATTTCCTTGGGGATCAGTAAAGCATCCATCAATCCATGTGTATGTCTAACTATTTGCCTACCTTTTATTTATTTATTTCAGCAGGACATGATCCGAGTCAGACTTGGAGCAGAAGATCCGTCCGTGGCCGAGGTGGGCAGCACACGACCCACACATCCACGAGACCACGAACCTATGACACACAACACACACACAAAAAAAACAAAACAAAACATATGATAAGCACAAAAATGCAATAATCGTTCAAGAACACGAATGGTAACCCCTGGTATCAGAATGAGATTCATGGGCCGAGTACGTGGACACACACACACACACACACACACACAGACACAGACACAGACACACACACACACACACACACACACACACAGGCAATTGGCAGTGTGTGTAATGTTAAAAAATAACAATAAAAAATAAAGGAACAGAACAGTAAAGTACCTGAATCGATTGAACAAGATGTGAACAGTTCGGTTGACATTCTTCTGACTTATCAGGTAGCCAAGGTTTGGTATTTTTTGGAATACGAGCTGTTGAAAAACCTGAAATCATACTAAGTGATGTGGCATGACTATTCCAAAAGATGGCAGCAGAGGATCAAAAATGAGCGGTGCCTTAGGATTCCGTCAAGCCGGGAAGTCGAGGCTTCCCAGCTTAAGAGAGAGTACGCACCGAATAGGCCCAATTTAACCCTAGTCTATTCATATGTCACTCATTAATTTGTTAATGTATACATATCATTAATTCATCAATAATTCATGATGCACTCACTATCAGTCGATGTATTAATTCATTGTTAATAAACTGGTAGTTAGGTGTTAGTATATGTTTAGTTATGTACACATGTTGTAAAGTGTTTACCGTCGTGTTCTCAGCGCGCTTGGCTCTTTAAACTTCTCTACGGTGTGTATTCTTGGTTTGCTTGTGGCAAAAAATATTACACAAACGTCCATATCCATACCCAAACATCCTCGAGGACTTCATGTTGACTGTGGCGCCCTCAGGTGTCCCTCTTGTGGTATAACCTTTTTTTCCTTATTCCTTTTTTATTTCATTAATATTACATAGGATATCGATTGATTTTGGGGGTTTCCATTTTAAATTATGTTTTAGGTCAATCAATTATATTGTATAATTTATGGTCAAGGTGGTTAAGGTAGGTCAGGGTTAGAAATATATCTATTGAGGTCGAAGTTGAATTAATTGTAGGTAGGGTGGGTTGTAGTCAGTCTAGTTTTAATCTAAATTGGGGTTAGGATGATGGGTGATTAGATTGCGGTTAAAATTCAGTTTATTTGGGGTCAGGGCTAGGATGATCAAAGATTAGGTTGTAGTAGAGCTTCAGTGTATTGAATTTAAAGTACTTGGAAATTGGGTTGAAGTTGTAATTAGGTTTATTAAGGTTAGAGTTGATATAATTATGGACTGAACTATAATTGAAATTTCATTTATTGTGATTGGGGACAGTGTAAATGAAGGTTAGGTTCTAGTTGGAAGGTTTATTAGGATTAGGGTTAGAATAATTGGGAGTTGGGTTATGGTTGAAATGGAGTTTATTGTGGTTGGGGTTGGAATAATTGGGAATTGGGTTGAAATTAGGTTTATTAAGCTTAGGGTTAGAGTAATTAGGGGTTGGGTTATGGTAAATAATTGGGGTAAGGTCATCGTTGAGATGAGTCTATTGAGGTTGGGGTTAGAGTAATTAGGGATTAGGTTATGGTTAAGATTAGGCTTATTGAGGTTGGGGTTGGAATAATTAGGAATGAGGTTATGGTTAAGATTAGGTTTATTGAGGTTGGGGTTAGAGTAATTAGGGATTAGGTGATGGTTAAGATTAGGTTTATTGAGGTTGGGGTTAGAGTAATTAGGGATTAGGTGATGGTTAAGATTAGGTTTATTGAGGTTGGGGTTAGAGTAATTAGGGATTAGGTTATGGTTAAGATTAGGCTTATTGAGGTTGGGGTTGGAATAATTAGGAATGAGGTTATGGTTAAGATTAGGTTTATTGAGGTTGGGGTTAGAGTAATTAGGGATTAGGTGATGGTTAAGATTAGGTTTATTGAGGTTGGGGTTAGAGTAATTAGGGATTAGGTGATGGTTAAGATTAAGGAAACGTGGAACATAAAGGACAAGAGAACTGTCTGCAGCTACATAAACAGGCCCTAATTCAAACTTGGATCGATTTCTCAGCTCCTAAAGCTTGCTACAGAGATGTAGCCATGATTGGTTACAAGGGTTACAAGCTGTGCAATTATGCAGAAAATGTGCCCTTTCATTTGGGTTTCTTAATTTCATGTGGGGTTAGATGCAGTTCCTAACCTAAACAGCAGGTGCCAGCTTTCAGTAAGTCTGGGGTTAGCTTGGGGTTAGATGCAGTTCCTAACCTAAACAGCAGGTGCCAGCTTTCAGTAAGTCTGGGGTTAGCTTGGGGTTAGATGCAGTTCCTAACCTAAACAGCAGGTGCCAGCTTTCAGTAAGTCTGGGGTTAGCTTGGGGTTAGATGCAGTTCCTAACCTAAACAGCAGGTGCCAGCTTTCAGTAAGTCTGGGGTTAGCTTGGGGTTAGATGCAGTTCCTAACCTAAACAGCAGGTGCCAGCTTTCAGTAAGTCTGGGGTTAGCTTGGGGTTAGGCCTTGGATTGGGGGCGTGGTTAGGGTTTTGCTCATAGGTTAAGAGTTAAAACCAGAGGCGGCATTCAAATTAGTGGCATTGAAATGAGACGTATGCTAATCTTTGCTCTCCTATTGGCTGGAGGTAGCAGTATGCAAATGTCTGCTCTCCTATTGGCCGTATGCAAATGTTTGGAATCCCATTGGTTGAAACTCAAACATGTCCTTTTTGCTGGTTTGTAATGTCAATGATGTGTGTTGTATTGTACCACAGGGACTTTTATTTCCTTGGGGATCAGTAAAGCATCCATCAATCCATGTGTATGTCTAACTATTTGCCTACCTTTTATTTATTTATTTCAGCAGGACATGATCCGAGTCAGACTTGGAGCAGAAGATCCGTCCGTGGCCGAGGTGGGCAGCACACGACCCACACATCCACGAGACCACGAACCTATGACACACAACACACACACAAAAAAAACAAAACAAAACATATGATAAGCACAAAAATGCAATAATCGTTCAAGAACACGAATGGTAACCCCTGGTATCAGAATGAGATTCATGGGCCGAGTACGTGGACACACACACACACACACACACACACAGACACAGACACAGACACACACACACACACACACACACACACACAGGCAATTGGCAGTGTGTGTAATGTTAAAAAATAACAATAAAAAATAAAGGAACAGAACAGTAAAGTACCTGAATCGATTGAACAAGATGTGAACAGTTCGGTTGACATTCTTCTGACTTATCAGGTAGCCAAGGTTTGGTATTTTTTGGAATATGAGCTGTTGAAAAACCTGAAATCATACTAAGTGATGTGGCATGACTATTCCAAAAGATGGCAGCAGAGGATCAAAAATGAGCGGTGCCTTAGGATTCCGTCAAGCCGGGAAGTCGAGGCTTCCCAGCTTAAGAGAGAGTACGCACCGAATAGGCCCAATTTAACCCTAGTCTATTCATATGTCACTCATTAATTTGTTAATGTATACATATCATTAATTCATCAATAATTCATGATGCACTCACTATCAGTCGATGTATTAATTCATTGTTAATAAACTGGTAGTTAGGTGTTAGTATATGTTTAGTTATGTACACATGTTGTAAAGTGTTTACCGTCGTGTTCTCAGCGCGCTTGGCTCTTTAAACTTCTCTACGGTGTGTATTCTTGGTTTGCTTGTGGCAAAAAATATTACACAAACGTCCATATCCATACCCAAACATCCTCGAGGACTTCATGTTGACTGTGGCGCCCTCAGGTGTCCCTCTTGTGGTATAACCTTTTTTTCCTTATTCCTTTTTTATTTCATTAATATTACATAGGATATCGATTGATTTTGGGGGTTTCCATTTTAAATTATGTTTTAGGTCAATCAATTATATTGTATAATTTATGGTCAAGGTGGTTAAGGTAGGTCAGGGTTAGAAATATATCTATTGAGGTCGAAGTTGAATTAATTGTAGGTAGGGTGGGTTGTAGTCAGTCTAGTTTTAATCTAAATTGGGGTTAGGATGATGGGTGATTAGATTGCGGTTAAAATTCAGTTTATTTGGGGTCAGGGCTAGGATGATCAAAGATTAGGTTGTAGTAGAGCTTCAGTGTATTGAATTTAAAGTACTTGGAAATTGGGTTGAAGTTGTAATTAGGTTTATTAAGGTTAGAGTTGATATAATTATGGACTGAACTATAATTGAAATTTCATTTATTGTGATTGGGGACAGTGTAAATGAAGGTTAGGTTCTAGTTGGAAGGTTTATTAGGATTAGGGTTAGAATAATTGGGAGTTGGGTTATGGTTGAAATGGAGTTTATTGTGGTTGGGGTTGGAATAATTGGGAATTGGGTTGAAATTAGGTTTATTAAGCTTAGGGTTAGAGTAATTAGGGGTTGGGTCATGGTAAATAATTGGGGTAAGGTCATCGTTGAGATGAGTCTATTGAGGTTGGGGTTAGAGTAATTAGGGATTCGGTTATGGTTAAGATTAGGCTTATTGAGGTTGGGGTTGGAATAATTAGGAATGAGGTTATGGTTAAGATTAGGTTTATTGAGGTTGGGGTTAGAGTAATTAGGGATTAGGTGATGGTTAAGATTAGGTTTATTGAGGTTGGGGTTAGAGTAATTAGGGATTAGGTGATGGTTAAGATTAAGGAAACGTGGAACATAAAGGACAAGAGAACTGTCTGCAGCTACATAAACAGGCCCTAATTCAAACTTGGATCGATTTCTCAGCTCCTAAAGCTTGCTACAGAGATGTAGCCATGATTGGTTACAAGGGTTACAAGCTGTGCAATTATGCAGAAAATGTGCCCTTTCATTTGGGTTTCTTAATTTCATGTGGGGTTAGATGCAGTTCCTAACCTAAACAGCAGGTGCCAGCTTTCAGTAAGTCTGGGGTTAGCTTGGGGTTAGATGCAGTTCCTAACCTAAACAGCAGGTGCCACCTTGCAGTAAGTCTGGGGTTAGCTTGGGGTTAGATGCAGTTCCTAACCTAAACAGCAGGTGCCAGCTTTCAGTAAGTCTGGGGTTAGCTTGGGGTTAGATGCAGTTCCTAACCTAAACAGCAGGTGCCAGCTTTCAGTAAGTCTGGGGTTAGCTTGGGGTTAGATGCAGTTCCTAACCTAAACAGCAGGTGCCAGCTTTCAGTAAGTCTGGGGTTAGCTTGGGGTTAGGCCTTGGATTGGGGGCGTGGTTAGGGTTTTGCTCATAGGTTAAGAGTTAAAACCAGAGGCGGCATTCAAATTAGTGGCATTGAAATGAGACGTATGCTAATCTTTGCTCTCCTATTGGCTGGAGGTAGCAGTATGCAAATGTCTGCTCTCCTATTGGCCGTATGCAAATGTTTGGAATCCCATTGGTTGAAACTCAAACATGTCCTTTTTGCTGGTTTGTAATGTCAATGATGTGTGTTGTATTGTACCACAGGGACTTTTATTTCCTTGGGGATCAGTAAAGCATCCATCAATCCATGTGTATGTCTAACTATTTGCCTACCTTTTATTTATTTATTTCAGCAGGACATGATCCGAGTCAGACTTGGAGCAGAAGATCCGTCCGTGGCCGAGGTGGGCAGCACACGACCCACACATCCACGAGACCACGAACCTATGACACACAACACACACACAAAAAAAACAAAACAAAACATATGATAAGCACAAAAATGCAATAATCGTTCAAGAACACGAATGGTAACCCCTGGTATCAGAATGAGATTCATGGGCCGAGTACGTGGACACACACACACACACACACACACACAGACACAGACACAGACACACACACACACACACACACACACACACACACACACACACAGGCAATTGGCAGTGTGTGTAATGTTAAAAAATAACAATAAAAAATAAAGGAACAGAACAGTAAAGTACCTGAATCGATTGAACAAGATGTGAACAGTTCGGTTGACATTCTTCTGACTTATCAGGTAGCCAAGGTTTGGTATTTTTTGGAATACGAGCTGTTGAAAAACCTGAAATCATACTAAGTGATGTGGCATGACTATTCCAAAAGATGGCAGCAGAGGATCAAAAATGAGCGGTGCCTTAGGATTCCGTCAAGCCGGGAAGTCGAGGCTTCCCAGCTTAAGAGAGAGTACGCACCGAATAGGCCCAATTTAACCCTAGTCTATTCATATGTCACTCATTAATTTGTTAATGTATACATATCATTAATTCATCAATAATTCATGATGCACTCACTATCAGTCGATGTATTAATTCATTGTTAATAAACTGGTAGTTAGGTGTTAGTATATGTTTAGTTATGTACACATGTTGTAAAGTGTTTACCGTCGTGTTCTCAGCGCGCTTGGCTCTTTAAACTTCTCTACGGTGTGTATTCTTGGTTTGCTTGTGGCAAAAAATATTACACAAACGTCCATATCCATACCCAAACATCCTCGAGGACTTCATGTTGACTGTGGCGCCCTCAGGTGTCCCTCTTGTGGTATAACCTTTTTTTCCTTATTCCTTTTTTATTTCATTAATATTACATAGGATATCGATTGATTTTGGGGGTTAGGGTTAGGGTTAGGGTTAGGGTTAGGGTTAGGGTTAGGGTTAGGGTTAGAGTTGAAATGCCTAGTGGCATGCAAATTAGTGGCATTCAAATGAGCTGTATGCTAATCTTTGCTCTCCTATTGGCTGGAGGTAGCAGTATGCAAATGTTTGCTCTCCTATTGGCCGTATGCAAATGTCTGGACTCCCATTGGTTGAAACTCAAACCTGTCTGGTCTTGCCCCTTTTTGCTGGTTTGTAATGTCAATGATGTGTGTTGTATTGTGCTACAGGGGCTGCTACAGGGGCTTTCATGTCCTTGGGGATCAGTAAAGCATCCATCAATCCATGTGTCTGTCTATCTATTTGCCTACCTTTTATTTATTTATTTCAGTAGGACATGATCTGAGTCAGACCTGGAGCAGAAGATCCGTCCGTGGCCAAGGTGGGCAGCACACGACCCACAGATCCACGAGACCAGGAACCTCTGCGACACACACACGAAAACACAAAAACACACACAAAAACACACACAAGAACAAAAACCAACAAAGAAAGAAAGTAAGTAGCAAAACAATTGACAAAGCAGAAAATATTGCAATGATAGTCTTTCAGGAACACGGGCGAGTGTTTAAAACCCCTGGTATCAGAACGAGATTCACAAGAGTATGTGGACACACACACAGGCAATTAGCAGTGTGTGGAATGTTAAAAAAGTGAGCAAAAGGGAAAAACAAAGGGAAAAGAAGAATGAAAGTGCACAGACAGATCACCTGAGTGCATGGAATGAAGATGTGAAGCGGTGGGTTGACATCCTTCTGACGCGTCCTTCAAGACAGGAGCCAAGAAAACGTGAGTATGGGCTGAAAGCTGTGTGGGGTACAAAGAAAGGTAGATGTTTGGCTTTGCCCTGGACTTTAAAAGACCCAAAATGGTGGTGAGAGATAGGTGCCCTTGAAAACACAAAGAGGACGTAATGATTAAAACTTACCACAAGATGGCAGCATGGGATAAGGAATGAAGACAGTCTCATTTCTCTCCCAAGCTGAGTTGTGGCGACCATATGGTCGGAGGTTAACGGCCTAGGAGAAAAATATGAGCCACACTGTCAAACAGACACTTAATGCTAGTCTAGGGTCAACTGAGGCCTGTCAGCTCCCAGTCTAGGGTTAGTTTGAAAGTTCCTCAGTCATCCTAGTTCTATTTCTTGTAGTTTTTAAGTCTTGGCTTGTATTTGTACTAAACCTAGTCTGGGTTTTTAGCTCGGAGTTTGTTTTGTAATGACTTTTAGGTGCCTGCAACTAGAGAAATCAGGTTTAGGGTATAGGTTTAGGGTTAGGATTAGGTTTGGGGTTAGGATTAGGGTTATAAATGGTTAGGATTATGGTTAGGATTAGGTTTAGGGTTATTAGTTAGGGTTAGGATTAGGTTTAGGGTTAGGATTAGGGTTATAAATGGTTAGGATTAGGGTTAGGATTAGGTTTAGGGTTAGGATTAGGGTTAGGATTAGGTTTAGGGTTAGGGTTATAAATGGTTAGGGTTTAGGGTTAGTGTTTAGGATTAGGGTTGAGATCAGTAAGTGGGACCAGCATATAGGTCAGTCTGGAGTTAGGGTTAGTTTTGTAATGACCTGAAAAAAAAGAAAATAGGCCTAATTTGGATTGATGTCACAGCTTTTGCTAGAGATAGATGTAGCAATGATTGCTTATTACAAGGGTTACAATCTGTGCACTAAAGCTGAAAATGTACATTATAATTTGGGTTTTCATGTGTGGTCAGATGCAGTGACTAACCCTAACCAGCAGGGGGCCTTCTGGAGAGTGTTTAGGGTCATGTGTAGTGACTAACCCTAACCAGCAGGGGGCCTTCTGGAGAGTGTTTAGGGTCATGTGTAGTGACTAACCCTAACCAGCAGGGGGCCTTCTGGAGAGTGTTTAGGGTCATGTGTAGTGACTAACCCTAACCAGCAGGGTGATTGGGGTTGTAGGGTTGTCAAACAGACACACACACGAAAACACAAAAACACACACAAAAACACACACAAGAACAAAAACCAACAAAGAAAGAAAGTAGCAAAACAATTGACAAAGCAGAAAATATTGCAATGATAGTCTTTCAGGAACACGGGCGAGTGTTTAAAACCCCTGGTATCAGAACGAGATTCACAAGAGTATGTGGACACACACACAGGCAATTAGCAGTGTGTGGAATGTTAAAAAAGTGAGCAAAAGGGAAAAACAAAGGGAAAAGAAGAATGAAAGTGCACAGACAGATCACCTGAGTGCATGGAATGAAGATGTGAAGCGGTGGGTTGACATCCTTCTGACGCGTCCTTCAAGACAGGAGCCAAGAAAACGTGAGTATGGGCTGAAAGCTGTGTGGGGTACAAAGAAAGGTAGATGTTTGGCTTTGCCCTGGACTTTAAAAGACCCAAAATGGTGGTGAGAGATAGGTGCCCTTGAAAACACAAAGAGGACGTAATGATTAAAACTTACCACAAGATGGCAGCATGGGATAAGGAATGAAGACAGTCTCATTTCTCTCCCAAGCTGAGTTGTGGCGACCATATGGTCGGAGGTTAACGGCCTAGGAGAAAAATATGAGCCACACTGTCAAACAGACACTTAATGCTAGTCTAGGGTCAACTGAGGCCTGTCAGCTCCCAGTCTAGGGTTAGTTTGAAAGTTCCTCAGTCATCCTAGTTCTATTTCTTGTAGTTTTTAAGTCTTGGCTTGTATTTGTACTAAACCTAGTCTGGGTTTTTAGCTCGGAGTTTGTTTTGTAATGACTTTTAGGTGCCTGCAACTAGAGAAATCAGGTTTAGGGTATAGGTTTAGGGTTAGGATTAGGTTTGGGGTTAGGATTAGGGTTATAAATGGTTAGGATTATGGTTAGGATTAGGTTTAGGGTTATTATTAGGGTTAGGATTAGGTTTAGGGTTAGGGTTATAAATGGTTAGGGTTTAGGGTTAGTGTTTAGGATTAGGGTTGAGATCAGTAAGTGGGACCAGCATATAGGTCAGTCTGGAGTTAGGGTTAGTTTTGTAATGACCTGAAAAAAAGAAAATAGGCCTAATTTGGATTGATGTCACAGCTTTTGCTAGAGATAGATGTAGCAATGATTGCTTATTACAAGGGTTACAATCTGTGCACTAAAGCTGAAAATGTACATTATAATTTGGGTTTTCATGTGTGGTCAGATGCAGTGACTAACCCTAACCAGCAGGGGGCCTTCTGGAGAGTGTTTAGGGTCATGTGTAGTGACTAACCCTAACCAGCAGGGGGCCTTCTGGAGAGTGTTTAGGGTCATGTGTAGTGACTAACCCTAACCAGCAGGGGGCCTTCTGGAGAGTGTTTAGGGTCATGTGTAGTGACTAACCCTAACCAGCAGGGTGATTGGGGTTGTAGGGTTGTCAAACAGACACACACACGAAAACACAAAAACACACACAAAAACACACACAAGAACAAAAACCAACAAAGAAAGAAAGTAGCAAAACAATTGACAAAGCAGAAAATATTGCAATGATAGTCTTTCAGGAACACGGGCGAGTGTTTAAAACCCCTGGTATCAGAACGAGATTCACAAGAGTATGTGGACACACACACAGGCAATTAGCAGTGTGTGGAATGTTAAAAAAGTGAGCAAAAGGGAAAAACAAAGGGAAAAGAAGAATGAAAGTGCACAGACAGATCACCTGAGTGCATGGAATGAAGATGTGAAGCGGTGGGTTGACATCCTTCTGACGCGTCCTTCAAGACAGGAGCCAAGAAAACGTGAGTATGGGCTGAAAGCTGTGTGGGGTACAAAGAAAGGTAGATGTTTGGCTTTGCCCTGGACTTTAAAAGACCCAAAATGGTGGTGAGAGATAGGTGCCCTTGAAAACACAAAGAGGACGTAATGATTAAAACTTACCACAAGATGGCAGCATGGGATAAGGAATGAAGACAGTCTCATTTCTCTCCCAAGCTGAGTTGTGGCGACCATATGGTCGGAGGTTAACGGCCTAGGAGAAAAATATGAGCCACACTGTCAAACAGACACTTAATGCTAGTCTAGGGTCAACTGAGGCCTGTCAGCTCCCAGTCTAGGGTTAGTTTGAAAGTTCCTCAGTCATCCTAGTTCTATTTCTTGTAGTTTTTAAGTCTTGGCTTGTATTTGTACTAAACCTAGTCTGGGTTTTTAGCTCGGAGTTTGTTTTGTAATGACTTTTAGGTGCCTGCAACTAGAGAAATCAGGTTTAGGGTATAGGTTTAGGGTTAGGATTAGGTTTGGGGTTAGGATTAGGGTTATAAATGGTTAGGATTATGGTTAGGATTAGGTTTAGGGTTATTATTAGGGTTAGGATTAGGTTTAGGGTTAGGGTTATAAATGGTTAGGGTTTAGGGTTAGTGTTTAGGATTAGGGTTGAGATCAGTAAGTGGGACCAGCATATAGGTCAGTCTGGAGTTAGGGTTAGTTTTGTAATGACCTGAAAAAAAGAAAATAGGCCTAATTTGGATTGATGTCACAGCTTTTGCTAGAGATAGATGTAGCAATGATTGCTTATTACAAGGGTTACAATCTGTGCACTAAAGCTGAAAATGTACATTATAATTTGGGTTTTCATGTGTGGTCAGATGCAGTGACTAACCCTAACCAGCAGGGGGCCTTCTGGAGAGTGTTTAGGGTCATGTGTAGTGACTAACCCTAACCAGCAGGGGGCCTTCTGGAGAGTGTTTAGGGTCATGTGTAGTGACTAACCCTAACCAGCAGGGGGCCTTCTGGAGAGTGTTTAGGGTCATGTGTAGTGACTAACCCTAACCAGCAGGGTGATTGGGGTTGTAGGGTTGTCAAACAGACACACACACGAAAACACAAAAACACACACAAAAACACACACAAGAACAAAAACCAACAAAGAAAGAAAGTAGCAAAACAATTGACAAAGCAGAAAATATTGCAATGATAGTCTTTCAGGAACACGGGCGAGTGTTTAAAACCCCTGGTATCAGAACGAGATTCACAAGAGTATGTGGACACACACACAGGCAATTAGCAGTGTGTGGAATGTTAAAAAAGTGAGCAAAAGGGAAAAACAAAGGGAAAAGAAGAATGAAAGTGCACAGACAGATCACCTGAGTGCATGGAATGAAGATGTGAAGCGGTGGGTTGACATCCTTCTGACGCGTCCTTCAAGACAGGAGCCAAGAAAACGTGAGTATGGGCTGAAAGCTGTGTGGGGTACAAAGAAAGGTAGATGTTTGGCTTTGCCCTGGACTTTAAAAGACCCAAAATGGTGGTGAGAGATAGGTGCCCTTGAAAACACAAAGAGGACGTAATGATTAAAACTTACCACAAGATGGCAGCATGGGATAAGGAATGAAGACAGTCTCATTTCTCTCCCAAGCTGAGTTGTGGCGACCATATGGTCGGAGGTTAACGGCCTAGGAGAAAAATATGAGCCACACTGTCAAACAGACACTTAATGCTAGTCTAGGGTCAACTGAGGCCTGTCAGCTCCCAGTCTAGGGTTAGTTTGAAAGTTCCTCAGTCATCCTAGTTCTATTTCTTGTAGTTTTTAAGTCTTGGCTTGTATTTGTACTAAACCTAGTCTGGGTTTTTAGCTCGGAGTTTGTTTTGTAATGACTTTTAGGTGCCTGCAACTAGAGAAATCAGGTTTAGGGTATAGGTTTAGGGTTAGGATTAGGTTTGGGGTTAGGATTAGGGTTATAAATGGTTAGGATTATGGTTAGGATTAGGTTTAGGGTTATTATTAGGGTTAGGATTAGGTTTAGGGTTAGGGTTATAAATGGTTAGGGTTTAGGGTTAGTGTTTAGGATTAGGGTTGAGATCAATAAGTGGGACCAGCATATAGGTCAGTCTGGAGTTAGGGTTAGTTTTGTAATGACCTGAAAAAAAGAAAATAGGCCTAATTTGGATTGATGTCACAGCTTTTGCTAGAGATAGATGTAGCAATGATTGCTTATTACAAGGGTTACAATCTGTGCACTAAAGCTGAAAATGTACATTATAATTTGGGTTTTCATGTGTGGTCAGATGCAGTGACTAACCCTAACCAGCAGGGGGCCTTCTGGAGAGTGTTTAGGGTCATGTGTAGTGACTAACCCTAACCAGCAGGGGGCCTTCTGGAGAGTGTTTAGGGTCATGTGTAGTGACTAACCCTAACCAGCAGGGGGCCTTCTGGAGAGTGTTTAGGGTCATGTGTAGTGACTAACCCTAACCAGCAGGGTGATTGGGGTTGTAGGGTTGTCAAACAGACACACACACGAAAACACAAAAACACACACAAAAACACACACAAGAACAAAAACCAACAAAGAAAGAAAGTAGCAAAACAATTGACAAAGCAGAAAATATTGCAATGATAGTCTTTCAGGAACACGGGCGAGTGTTTAAAACCCCTGGTATCAGAACGAGATTCACAAGAGTATGTGGACACACACACAGGCAATTAGCAGTGTGTGGAATGTTAAAAAAGTGAGCAAAAGGGAAAAACAAAGGGAAAAGAAGAATGAAAGTGCACAGACAGATCACCTGAGTGCATGGAATGAAGATGTGAAGCGGTGGGTTGACATCCTTCTGACGCGTCCTTCAAGACAGGAGCCAAGAAAACGTGAGTATGGGCTGAAAGCTGTGTGGGGTACAAAGAAAGGTAGATGTTTGGCTTTGCCCTGGACTTTAAAAGACCCAAAATGGTGGTGAGAGATAGGTGCCCTTGAAAACACAAAGAGGACGTAATGATTAAAACTTACCACAAGATGGCAGCATGGGATAAGGAATGAAGACAGTCTCATTTCTCTCCCAAGCTGAGTTGTGGCGACCATATGGTCGGAGGTTAACGGCCTAGGAGAAAAATATGAGCCACACTGTCAAACAGACACTTAATGCTAGTCTAGGGTCAACTGAGGCCTGTCAGCTCCCAGTCTAGGGTTAGTTTGAAAGTTCCTCAGTCATCCTAGTTCTATTTCTTGTAGTTTTTAAGTCTTGGCTTGTATTTGTACTAAACCTAGTCTGGGTTTTTAGCTCGGAGTTTGTTTTGTAATGACTTTTAGGTGCCTGCAACTAGAGAAATCAGGTTTAGGGTATAGGTTTAGGGTTAGGATTAGGTTTGGGGTTAGGATTAGGGTTATAAATGGTTAGGATTATGGTTAGGATTAGGTTTAGGGTTATTATTAGGGTTAGGATTAGGTTTAGGGTTAGGGTTATAAATGGTTAGGGTTTAGGGTTAGTGTTTAGGATTAGGGTTGAGATCAGTAAGTGGGACCAGCATATAGGTCAGTCTGGAGTTAGGGTTAGTTTTGTAATGACCTGAAAAAAAGAAAATAGGCCTAATTTGGATTGATGTCACAGCTTTTGCTAGAGATAGATGTAGCAATGATTGCTTATTACAAGGGTTACAATCTGTGCACTAAAGCTGAAAATGTACATTATAATTTGGGTTTTCATGTGTGGTCAGATGCAGTGACTAACCCTAACCAGCAGGGGGCCTTCTGGAGAGTGTTTAGGGTCATGTGTAGTGACTAACCCTAACCAGCAGGGGGCCTTCTGGAGAGTGTTTAGGGTCATGTGTAGTGACTAACCCTAACCAGCAGGGGGCCTTCTGGAGAGTGTTTAGGGTCATGTGTAGTGACTAACCCTAACCAGCAGGGTGATTGGGGTTGTAGGGTTGTCAAACAGACACACACACGAAAACACAAAAACACACACAAAAACACACACAAGAACAAAAACCAACAAAGAAAGAAAGTAGCAAAACAATTGACAAAGCAGAAAATATTGCAATGATAGTCTTTCAGGAACACGGGCGAGTGTTTAAAACCCCTGGTATCAGAACGAGATTCACAAGAGTATGTGGACACACACACAGGCAATTAGCAGTGTGTGGAATGTTAAAAAAGTGAGCAAAAGGGAAAAACAAAGGGAAAAGAAGAATGAAAGTGCACAGACAGATCACCTGAGTGCATGGAATGAAGATGTGAAGCGGTGGGTTGACATCCTTCTGACGCGTCCTTCAAGACAGGAGCCAAGAAAACGTGAGTATGGGCTGAAAGCTGTGTGGGGTACAAAGAAAGGTAGATGTTTGGCTTTGCCCTGGACTTTAAAAGACCCAAAATGGTGGTGAGAGATAGGTGCCCTTGAAAACACAAAGAGGACGTAATGATTAAAACTTACCACAAGATGGCAGCATGGGATAAGGAATGAAGACAGTCTCATTTCTCTCCCAAGCTGAGTTGTGGCGACCATATGGTCGGAGGTTAACGGCCTAGGAGAAAAATATGAGCCACACTGTCAAACAGACACTTAATGCTAGTCTAGGGTCAACTGAGGCCTGTCAGCTCCCAGTCTAGGGTTAGTTTGAAAGTTCCTCAGTCATCCTAGTTCTATTTCTTGTAGTTTTTAAGTCTTGGCTTGTATTTGTACTAAACCTAGTCTGGGTTTTTAGCTCGGAGTTTGTTTTGTAATGACTTTTAGGTGCCTGCAACTAGAGAAATCAGGTTTAGGGTATAGGTTTAGGGTTAGGATTAGGTTTGGGGTTAGGATTAGGGTTATAAATGGTTAGGATTATGGTTAGGATTAGGTTTAGGGTTATTATTAGGGTTAGGATTAGGTTTAGGGTTAGGGTTATAAATGGTTAGGGTTTAGGGTTAGTGTTTAGGATTAGGGTTGAGATCAGTAAGTGGGACCAGCATATAGGTCAGTCTGGAGTTAGGGTTAGTTTTGTAATGACCTGAAAAAAAGAAAATAGGCCTAATTTGGATTGATGTCACAGCTTTTGCTAGAGATAGATGTAGCAATGATTGCTTATTACAAGGGTTACAATCTGTGCACTAAAGCTGAAAATGTACATTATAATTTGGGTTTTCATGTGTGGTCAGATGCAGTGACTAACCCTAACCAGCAGGGGGCCTTCTGGAGAGTGTTTAGGGTCATGTGTAGTGACTAACCCTAACCAGCAGGGGGCCTTCTGGAGAGTGTTTAGGGTCATGTGTAGTGACTAACCCTAACCAGCAGGGGGCCTTCTGGAGAGTGTTTAGGGTCATGTGTAGTGACTAACCCTAACCAGCAGGGTGATTGGGGTTGTAGGGTTGTCAAACAGACACACACACGAAAACACAAAAACACACACAAAAACACACACAAGAACAAAAACCAACAAAGAAAGAAAGTAGCAAAACAATTGACAAAGCAGAAAATATTGCAATGATAGTCTTTCAGGAACACGGGCGAGTGTTTAAAACCCCTGGTATCAGAACGAGATTCACAAGAGTATGTGGACACACACACAGGCAATTAGCAGTGTGTGGAATGTTAAAAAAGTGAGCAAAAGGGAAAAACAAAGGGAAAAGAAGAATGAAAGTGCACAGACAGATCACCTGAGTGCATGGAATGAAGATGTGAAGCGGTGGGTTGACATCCTTCTGACGCGTCCTTCAAGACAGGAGCCAAGAAAACGTGAGTATGGGCTGAAAGCTGTGTGGGGTACAAAGAAAGGTAGATGTTTGGCTTTGCCCTGGACTTTAAAAGACCCAAAATGGTGGTGAGAGATAGGTGCCCTTGAAAACACAAAGAGGACGTAATGATTAAAACTTACCACAAGATGGCAGCATGGGATAAGGAATGAAGACAGTCTCATTTCTCTCCCAAGCTGAGTTGTGGCGACCATATGGTCGGAGGTTAACGGCCTAGGAGAAAAATATGAGCCACACTGTCAAACAGACACTTAATGCTAGTCTAGGGTCAACTGAGGCCTGTCAGCTCCCAGTCTAGGGTTAGTTTGAAAGTTCCTCAGTCATCCTAGTTCTATTTCTTGTAGTTTTTAAGTCTTGGCTTGTATTTGTACTAAACCTAGTCTGGGTTTTTAGCTCGGAGTTTGTTTTGTAATGACTTTTAGGTGCCTGCAACTAGAGAAATCAGGTTTAGGGTATAGGTTTAGGGTTAGGATTAGGTTTGGGGTTAGGATTAGGGTTATAAATGGTTAGGATTATGGTTAGGATTAGGTTTAGGGTTATTATTAGGGTTAGGATTAGGTTTAGGGTTAGGGTTATAAATGGTTAGGGTTTAGGGTTAGTGTTTAGGATTAGGGTTGAGATCAGTAAGTGGGACCAGCATATAGGTCAGTCTGGAGTTAGGGTTAGTTTTGTAATGACCTGAAAAAAAGAAAATAGGCCTAATTTGGATTGATGTCACAGCTTTTGCTAGAGATAGATGTAGCAATGATTGCTTATTACAAGGGTTACAATCTGTGCACTAAAGCTGAAAATGTACATTATAATTTGGGTTTTCATGTGTGGTCAGATGCAGTGACTAACCCTAACCAGCAGGGGGCCTTCTGGAGAGTGTTTAGGGTCATGTGTAGTGACTAACCCTAACCAGCAGGGGGCCTTCTGGAGAGTGTTTAGGGTCATGTGTAGTGACTAACCCTAACCAGCAGGGGGCCTTCTGGAGAGTGTTTAGGGTCATGTGTAGTGACTAACCCTAACCAGCAGGGTGATTGGGGTTGTAGGGTTGTCAAACAGACACACACACGAAAACACAAAAACACACACAAAAACACACACAAGAACAAAAACCAACAAAGAAAGAAAGTAAGTAGCAAAACAATTGACAAAGCAGAAAATATTGCAATGATAGTCTTTCAGGAACACGGGCGAGTGTTTAAAACCCCTGGTATCAGAACGAGATTCACAAGAGTATGTGGACACACACACAGGCAATTAGCAGTGTGTGGAATGTTAAAAAAGTGAGCAAAAGGGAAAAACAAAGGGAAAAGAAGAATGAAAGTGCACAGACAGATCACCTGAGTGCATGGAATGAAGATGTGAAGCGGTGGGTTGACATCCTTCTGACGCGTCCTTCAAGACAGGAGCCAAGAAAACGTGAGTATGGGCTGAAAGCTGTGTGGGGTACAAAGAAAGGTAGATGTTTGGCTTTGCCCTGGACTTTAAAAGACCCAAAATGGTGGTGAGAGATAGGTGCCCTTGAAAACACAAAGAGGACGTAATGATTAAAACTTACCACAAGATGGCAGCATGGGATAAGGAATGAAGACAGTCTCATTTCTCTCCCAAGCTGAGTTGTGGCGACCATATGGTCGGAGGTTAACGGCCTAGGAGAAAAATATGAGCCACACTGTCAAACAGACACTTAATGCTAGTCTAGGGTCAACTGAGGCCTGTCAGCTCCCAGTCTAGGGTTAGTTTGAAAGTTCCTCAGTCATCCTAGTTCTATTTCTTGTAGTTTTTAAGTCTTGGCTTGCATTTGTACTAGACCTAGTCTGGGTTTTTAGCTCGGAGTTTGTTTTGTAATGACTTTTAGGTGCCTGCAACTAGAGAAATCAGGTTTAGGGTTAGGTTTAGGGTTAGGATTAGGTTTGGGGTTAGGATTAGGGTTATAAATGGTTAGGATTAGGGTTAGGATTAGGTTTAGGGTTAGGATTAGGGTTAGGATTAGGTTTAGGGTTAGGGTTATAAATGGTTAGGGTTTAGGGTTAGTGTTTAGGATTAGGGTTGAGATCAGTAAGTGGGACCAGCATATAGGTCAGTCTGGAGTTAGGGTTAGTTTTGTAATGACCTGAAAAAAAGAAAATAGGCCTAATTTGGATTGATGTCACAGCTTTTGCTAGAGATAGATGTAGCAATGATTGCTTATTACAAGGGTTACAATCTGTGCACTAAAGCTGAAAATGTACATTATAATTTGGGTTTTCATGTGTGGTCAGATGCAGTGACTAACCCTAACCAGCAGGGGGCCTTCTGGAGAGTGTTTAGGGTCATGTGTAGTGACTAACCCTAACCAGCAGGGGGCCTTCTGGAGAGTGTTTAGGGTCATGTGTAGTGACTAACCCTAACCAGCAGGGGGCCTTCTGGAGAGTGTTTAGGGTCATGTGTAGTGACTAACCCTAACCAGCAGGGTGATTGGGGTTGTAGGGTTGTCAAACAGACACACACACGAAAACACAAAAACACACACAAAAACACACACAAGAACAAAAACCAACAAAGAAAGAAAGTAAGTAGCAAAACAATTGACAAAGCAGAAAATATTGCAATGATAGTCTTTCAGGAACACGGGCGAGTGTTTAAAACCCCTGGTATCAGAACGAGATTCACAAGAGTATGTGGACACACACACAGGCAATTAGCAGTGTGTGGAATGTTAAAAAAGTGAGCAAAAGGGAAAAACAAAGGGAAAAGAAGAATGAAAGTGCACAGACAGATCACCTGAGTGCATGGAATGAAGATGTGAAGCGGTGGGTTGACATCCTTCTGACGCGTCCTTCAAGACAGGAGCCAAGAAAACGTGAGTATGGGCTGAAAGCTGTGTGGGGTACAAAGAAAGGTAGATGTTTGGCTTTGCCCTGGACTTTAAAAGACCCAAAATGGTGGTGAGAGATAGGTGCCCTTGAAAACACAAAGAGGACGTAATGATTAAAACTTACCACAAGATGGCAGCATGGGATAAGGAATGAAGACAGTCTCATTTCTCTCCCAAGCTGAGTTGTGGCGACCATATGGTCGGAGGTTAACGGCCTAGGAGAAAAATATGAGCCACACTGTCAAACAGACACTTAATGCTAGTCTAGGGTCAACTGAGGCCTGTCAGCTCCCAGTCTAGGGTTAGTTTGAAAGTTCCTCAGTCATCCTAGTTCTATTTCTTGTAGTTTTTAAGTCTTGGCTTGCATTTGTACTAGACCTAGTCTGGGTTTTTAGCTCGGAGTTTGTTTTGTAATGACTTTTAGGTGCCTGCAACTAGAGAAATCAGGTTTAGGGTTAGGTTTAGGGTTAGGATTAGGTTTGGGGTTAGGATTAGGGTTATAAATGGTTAGGATTAGGGTTAGGATTAGGTTTAGGGTTAGGATTAGGGTTAGGATTAGGTTTAGGGTTAGGGTTATAAATGGTTAGGGTTTAGGGTTAGTGTTTAGGATTAGGGTTGAGATCAGTAAGTGGGACCAGCATATAGGTCAGTCTGGAGTTAGGGTTAGTTTTGTAATGACCTGAAAAAAAGAAAATAGGCCTAATTTGGATTGATGTCACAGCTTTTGCTAGAGATAGATGTAGCAATGATTGCTTATTACAAGGGTTACAATCTGTGCACTAAAGCTGAAAATGTACATTATAATTTGGGTTTTCATGTGTGGTCAGATGCAGTGACTAACCCTAACCAGCAGGGGGCCTTCTGGAGAGTGTTTAGGGTCATGTGTAGTGACTAACCCTAACCAGCAGGGGGCCTTCTGGAGAGTGTTTAGGGTCATGTGTAGTGACTAACCCTAACCAGCAGGGGGCCTTCTGGAGAGTGTTTAGGGTCATGTGTAGTGACTAACCCTAACCAGCAGGGTGATTGGGGTTGTAGGGTTGTCAAACAGACACACACACGAAAACACAAAAACACACACAAAAACACACACAAGAACAAAAACCAACAAAGAAAGAAAGTAGCAAAACAATTGACAAAGCAGAAAATATTGCAATGATAGTCTTTCAGGAACACGGGCGAGTGTTTAAAACCCCTGGTATCAGAACGAGATTCACAAGAGTATGTGGACACACACACAGGCAATTAGCAGTGTGTGGAATGTTAAAAAAGTGAGCAAAAGGGAAAAACAAAGGGAAAAGAAGAATGAAAGTGCACAGACAGATCACCTGAGTGCATGGAATGAAGATGTGAAGCGGTGGGTTGACATCCTTCTGACGCGTCCTTCAAGACAGGAGCCAAGAAAACGTGAGTATGGGCTGAAAGCTGTGTGGGGTACAAAGAAAGGTAGATGTTTGGCTTTGCCCTGGACTTTAAAAGACCCAAAATGGTGGTGAGAGATAGGTGCCCTTGAAAACACAAAGAGGACGTAATGATTAAAACTTACCACAAGATGGCAGCATGGGATAAGGAATGAAGACAGTCTCATTTCTCTCCCAAGCTGAGTTGTGGCGACCATATGGTCGGAGGTTAACGGCCTAGGAGAAAAATATGAGCCACACTGTCAAACAGACACTTAATGCTAGTCTAGGGTCAACTGAGGCCTGTCAGCTCCCAGTCTAGGGTTAGTTTGAAAGTTCCTCAGTCATCCTAGTTCTATTTCTTGTAGTTTTTAAGTCTTGGCTTGTATTTGTACTAAACCTAGTCTGGGTTTTTAGCTCGGAGTTTGTTTTGTAATGACTTTTAGGTGCCTGCAACTAGAGAAATCAGGTTTAGGGTATAGGTTTAGGGTTAGGATTAGGTTTGGGGTTAGGATTAGGGTTATAAATGGTTAGGATTATGGTTAGGATTAGGTTTAGGGTTATTATTAGGGTTAGGATTAGGTTTAGGGTTAGGGTTATAAATGGTTAGGGTTTAGGGTTAGTGTTTAGGATTAGGGTTGAGATCAGTAAGTGGGACCAGCATATAGGTCAGTCTGGAGTTAGGGTTAGTTTTGTAATGACCTGAAAAAAAGAAAATAGGCCTAATTTGGATTGATGTCACAGCTTTTGCTAGAGATAGATGTAGCAATGATTGCTTATTACAAGGGTTACAATCTGTGCACTAAAGCTGAAAATGTACATTATAATTTGGGTTTTCATGTGTGGTCAGATGCAGTGACTAACCCTAACCAGCAGGGGGCCTTCTGGAGAGTGTTTAGGGTCATGTGTAGTGACTAACCCTAACCAGCAGGGGGCCTTCTGGAGAGTGTTTAGGGTCATGTGTAGTGACTAACCCTAACCAGCAGGGGGCCTTCTGGAGAGTGTTTAGGGTCATGTGTAGTGACTAACCCTAACCAGCAGGGTGATTGGGGTTGTAGGGTTGTCAAACAGACACACACACGAAAACACAAAAACACACACAAAAACACACACAAGAACAAAAACCAACAAAGAAAGAAAGTAAGTAGCAAAACAATTGACAAAGCAGAAAATATTGCAATGATAGTCTTTCAGGAACACGGGCGAGTGTTTAAAACCCCTGGTATCAGAACGAGATTCACAAGAGTATGTGGACACACACACAGGCAATTAGCAGTGTGTGGAATGTTAAAAAAGTGAGCAAAAGGGAAAAACAAAGGGAAAAGAAGAATGAAAGTGCACAGACAGATCACCTGAGTGCATGGAATGAAGATGTGAAGCGGTGGGTTGACATCCTTCTGACGCGTCCTTCAAGACAGGAGCCAAGAAAACGTGAGTATGGGCTGAAAGCTGTGTGGGGTACAAAGAAAGGTAGATGTTTGGCTTTGCCCTGGACTTTAAAAGACCCAAAATGGTGGTGAGAGATAGGTGCCCTTGAAAACACAAAGAGGACGTAATGATTAAAACTTACCACAAGATGGCAGCATGGGATAAGGAATGAAGACAGTCTCATTTCTCTCCCAAGCTGAGTTGTGGCGACCATATGGTCGGAGGTTAACGGCCTAGGAGAAAAATATGAGCCACACTGTCAAACAGACACTTAATGCTAGTCTAGGGTCAACTGAGGCCTGTCAGCTCCCAGTCTAGGGTTAGTTTGAAAGTTCCTCAGTCATCCTAGTTCTATTTCTTGTAGTTTTTAAGTCTTGGCTTGCATTTGTACTAGACCTAGTCTGGGTTTTTAGCTCGGAGTTTGTTTTGTAATGACTTTTAGGTGCCTGCAACTAGAGAAATCAGGTTTAGGGTTAGGTTTAGGGTTAGGATTAGGTTTGGGGTTAGGATTAGGGTTATAAATGGTTAGGATTAGGGTTAGGATTAGGTTTAGGGTTAGGATTAGGGTTAGGATTAGGTTTAGGGTTAGGGTTATAAATGGTTAGGGTTTAGGGTTAGTGTTTAGGATTAGGGTTGAGATCAGTAAGTGGGACCAGCATATAGGTCAGTCTGGAGTTAGGGTTAGTTTTGTAATGACCTGAAAAAAAAGAAAATAGGCCTAATTTGGATTGATGTCACAGCTTTTGCTAGAGATAGATGTAGCAATGATTGCTTATTACAAGGGTTACAATCTGTGCACTAAAGCTGAAAATGTACATTATAATTTGGGTTTTCATGTGTGGTCAGATGCAGTGACTAACCCTAACCAGCAGGGGGCCTTCTGGAGAGTGTTTAGGGTCATGTGTAGTGACTAACCCTAACCAGCAGGGGGCCTTCTGGAGAGTGTTTAGGGTCATGTGTAGTGACTAACCCTAACCAGCAGGGGGCCTTCTGGAGAGTGTTTAGGGTCATGTGTAGTGACTAACCCTAACCAGCAGGGTGATTGGGGTTGTAGGGTTGTCAAACAGACACACACACGAAAACACAAAAACACACACAAAAACACACACAAGAACAAAAACCAACAAAGAAAGAAAGTAGCAAAACAATTGACAAAGCAGAAAATATTGCAATGATAGTCTTTCAGGAACACGGGCGAGTGTTTAAAACCCCTGGTATCAGAACGAGATTCACAAGAGTATGTGGACACACACACAGGCAATTAGCAGTGTGTGGAATGTTAAAAAAGTGAGCAAAAGGGAAAAACAAAGGGAAAAGAAGAATGAAAGTGCACAGACAGATCACCTGAGTGCATGGAATGAAGATGTGAAGCGGTGGGTTGACATCCTTCTGACGCGTCCTTCAAGACAGGAGCCAAGAAAACGTGAGTATGGGCTGAAAGCTGTGTGGGGTACAAAGAAAGGTAGATGTTTGGCTTTGCCCTGGACTTTAAAAGACCCAAAATGGTGGTGAGAGATAGGTGCCCTTGAAAACACAAAGAGGACGTAATGATTAAAACTTACCACAAGATGGCAGCATGGGATAAGGAATGAAGACAGTCTCATTTCTCTCCCAAGCTGAGTTGTGGCGACCATATGGTCGGAGGTTAACGGCCTAGGAGAAAAATATGAGCCACACTGTCAAACAGACACTTAATGCTAGTCTAGGGTCAACTGAGGCCTGTCAGCTCCCAGTCTAGGGTTAGTTTGAAAGTTCCTCAGTCATCCTAGTTCTATTTCTTGTAGTTTTTAAGTCTTGGCTTGTATTTGTACTAAACCTAGTCTGGGTTTTTAGCTCGGAGTTTGTTTTGTAATGACTTTTAGGTGCCTGCAACTAGAGAAATCAGGTTTAGGGTATAGGTTTAGGGTTAGGATTAGGTTTGGGGTTAGGATTAGGGTTATAAATGGTTAGGATTATGGTTAGGATTAGGTTTAGGGTTATTATTAGGGTTAGGATTAGGTTTAGGGTTAGGGTTATAAATGGTTAGGGTTTAGGGTTAGTGTTTAGGATTAGGGTTGAGATCAGTAAGTGGGACCAGCATATAGGTCAGTCTGGAGTTAGGGTTAGTTTTGTAATGACCTGAAAAAAAGAAAATAGGCCTAATTTGGATTGATGTCACAGCTTTTGCTAGAGATAGATGTAGCAATGATTGCTTATTACAAGGGTTACAATCTGTGCACTAAAGCTGAAAATGTACATTATAATTTGGGTTTTCATGTGTGGTCAGATGCAGTGACTAACCCTAACCAGCAGGGGGCCTTCTGGAGAGTGTTTAGGGTCATGTGTAGTGACTAACCCTAACCAGCAGGGGGCCTTCTGGAGAGTGTTTAGGGTCATGTGTAGTGACTAACCCTAACCAGCAGGGGGCCTTCTGGAGAGTGTTTAGGGTCATGTGTAGTGACTAACCCTAACCAGCAGGGTGATTGGGGTTGTAGGGTTGTCAAACAGACACACACACGAAAACACAAAAACACACACAAAAACACACACAAGAACAAAAACCAACAAAGAAAGAAAGTAGCAAAACAATTGACAAAGCAGAAAATATTGCAATGATAGTCTTTCAGGAACACGGGCGAGTGTTTAAAACCCCTGGTATCAGAACGAGATTCACAAGAGTATGTGGACACACACACAGGCAATTAGCAGTGTGTGGAATGTTAAAAAAGTGAGCAAAAGGGAAAAACAAAGGGAAAAGAAGAATGAAAGTGCACAGACAGATCACCTGAGTGCATGGAATGAAGATGTGAAGCGGTGGGTTGACATCCTTCTGACGCGTCCTTCAAGACAGGAGCCAAGAAAACGTGAGTATGGGCTGAAAGCTGTGTGGGGTACAAAGAAAGGTAGATGTTTGGCTTTGCCCTGGACTTTAAAAGACCCAAAATGGTGGTGAGAGATAGGTGCCCTTGAAAACACAAAGAGGACGTAATGATTAAAACTTACCACAAGATGGCAGCATGGGATAAGGAATGAAGACAGTCTCATTTCTCTCCCAAGCTGAGTTGTGGCGACCATATGGTCGGAGGTTAACGGCCTAGGAGAAAAATATGAGCCACACTGTCAAACAGACACTTAATGCTAGTCTAGGGTCAACTGAGGCCTGTCAGCTCCCAGTCTAGGGTTAGTTTGAAAGTTCCTCAGTCATCCTAGTTCTATTTCTTGTAGTTTTTAAGTCTTGGCTTGTATTTGTACTAAACCTAGTCTGGGTTTTTAGCTCGGAGTTTGTTTTGTAATGACTTTTAGGTGCCTGCAACTAGAGAAATCAGGTTTAGGGTATAGGTTTAGGGTTAGGATTAGGTTTGGGGTTAGGATTAGGGTTATAAATGGTTAGGATTATGGTTAGGATTAGGTTTAGGGTTATTATTAGGGTTAGGATTAGGTTTAGGGTTAGGGTTATAAATGGTTAGGGTTTAGGGTTAGGGTTAGGGTTAGGGTTAGGGTTAGGGTTAGGGTTAGGGTTAGGGTTAGGGTTAGGTTAAGAGTTAAAACCAGAGGCGGCATTCAAATTAGTGGCATTGAAATGAGACGTATGCTAATCTTTGCTCTCCTATTGGCTGGAGGTAGCAGTATGCAAATGTCTGCTCTCCTATTGGCCGTATGCAAATGTTTGGAATCCCATTGGTTGAAACTCAAACATGTCCTTTTTGCTGGTTTGTAATGTCAATGATGTGTGTTGTATTGTACCACAGGGACTTTTATTTCCTTGGGGATCAGTAAAGCATCCATCAATCCATGTGTATGTCTAACTATTTGCCTACCTTTTATTTATTTATTTCAGCAGGACATGATCCGAGTCAGACTTGGAGCAGAAGATCCGTCCGTGGCCGAGGTGGGCAGCACACGACCCACACATCCACGAGACCACGAACCTATGACACACAACACACACACAAAAAAAACAAAACAAAACATATGATAAGCACAAAAATGCAATAATCGTTCAAGAACACGAATGGTAACCCCTGGTATCAGAATGAGATTCATGGGCCGAGTACGTGGACACACACACACACACACACACACACAGACACAGACACAGACACACACACACACACACACACACACACACACACAGGCAATTGGCAGTGTGTGTAATGTTAAAAAATAACAATAAAAAATAAAGGAACAGAACAGTAAAGTACCTGAATCGATTGAACAAGATGTGAACAGTTCGGTTGACATTCTTCTGACTTATCAGGTAGCCAAGGTTTGGTATTTTTTGGAATACGAGCTGTTGAAAAACCTGAAATCATACTAAGTGATGTGGCATGACTATTCCAAAAGATGGCAGCAGAGGATCAAAAATGAGCGGTGCCTTAGGATTCCGTCAAGCCGGGAAGTCGAGGCTTCCCAGCTTAAGAGAGAGTACGCACCGAATAGGCCCAATTTAACCCTAGTCTATTCATATGTCACTCATTAATTTGTTAATGTATACATATCATTAATTCATCAATAATTCATGATGCACTCACTATCAGTCGATGTATTAATTCATTGTTAATAAACTGGTAGTTAGGTGTTAGTATATGTTTAGTTATGTACACATGTTGTAAAGTGTTTACCGTCGTGTTCTCAGCGCGCTTGGCTCTTTAAACTTCTCTACGGTGTGTATTCTTGGTTTGCTTGTGGCAAAAAATATTACACAAACGTCCATATCCATACCCAAACATCCTCGAGGACTTCATGTTGACTGTGGCGCCCTCAGGTGTCCCTCTTGTGGTATAACCTTTTTTTCCTTATTCCTTTTTTATTTCATTAATATTACATAGGATATCGATTGATTTTGGGGGTTTCCATTTTAAATTATGTTTTAGGTCAATCAATTATATTGTATAATTTATGGTCAAGGTGGTTAAGGTAGGTCAGGGTTAGAAATATATCTATTGAGGTCGAAGTTGAATTAATTGTAGGTAGGGTGGGTTGTAGTCAGTCTAGTTTTAATCTAAATTGGGGTTAGGATGATGGGTGATTAGATTGCGGTTAAAATTCAGTTTATTTGGGGTCAGGGCTAGGATGATCAAAGATTAGGTTGTAGTAGAGCTTCAGTGTATTGAATTTAAAGTACTTGGAAATTGGGTTGAAGTTGTAATTAGGTTTATTAAGGTTAGAGTTGATATAATTATGGACTGAACTATAATTGAAATTTCATTTATTGTGATTGGGGACAGTGTAAATGAAGGTTAGGTTCTAGTTGGAAGGTTTATTAGGATTAGGGTTAGAATAATTGGGAGTTGGGTTATGGTTGAAATGGAGTTTATTGTGGTTGGGGTTGGAATAATTGGGAATTGGGTTGAAATTAGGTTTATTAAGCTTAGGGTTAGAGTAATTAGGGGTTGGGTTATGGTAAATAATTGGGGTAAGGTCATCGTTGAGATGAGTCTATTGAGGTTGGGGTTAGAGTAATTAGGGATTAGGTTATGGTTAAGATTAGGCTTATTGAGGTTGGGGTTGGAATAATTAGGAATGAGGTTATGGTTAAGATTAGGTTTATTGAGGTTGGGGTTAGAGTAATTAGGGATTAGGTGATGGTTAAGATTAGGTTTATTGAGGTTGGGGTTAGAGTAATTAGGGATTAGGTGATGGTTAAGATTAGGTTTATTGAGGTTGGGGTTAGAGTAATTAGGGATTAGGTTATGGTTAAGATTAGGCTTATTGAGGTTGGGGTTGGAATAATTAGGAATGAGGTTATGGTTAAGATTAGGTTTATTGAGGTTGGGGTTAGAGTAATTAGGGATTAGGTGATGGTTAAGATTAGGTTTATTGAGGTTGGGGTTAGAGTAATTAGGGATTAGGTGATGGTTAAGATTAAGGAAACGTGGAACAAAAAGGACAAGAGAACTGTCTGCAGCTACATAAACAGGCCCTAATTCAAACTTGGATCGATTTCTCAGCTCCTAAAGCTTGCTACAGAGATGTAGCCATGATTGGTTACAAGGGTTACAAGCTGTGCAATTATGCAGAAAATGTGCCCTTTCATTTGGGTTTCTTAATTTCATGTGGGGTTAGATGCAGTTCCTAACCTAAACAGCAGGTGCCAGCTTTCAGTAAGTCTGGGGTTAGCTTGGGGTTAGATGCAGTTCCTAACCTAAACAGCAGGTGCCAGCTTTCAGTAAGTCTGGGGTTAGCTTGGGGTTAGATGCAGTTCCTAACCTAAACAGCAGGTGCCAGCTTTCAGTAAGTCTGGGGTTAGCTTGGGGTTAGATGCAGTTCCTAACCTAAACAGCAGGTGCCAGCTTTCAGTAAGTCTGGGGTTAGCTTGGGGTTAGATGCAGTTCCTAACCTAAACAGCAGGTGCCAGCTTTCAGTAAGTCTGGGGTTAGCTTGGGGTTAGGCCTTGGATTGGGGGCGTGGTTAGGGTTTTGCTCATAGGTTAAGAGTTAAAACCAGAGGCGGCATTCAAATTAGTGGCATTGAAATGAGACGTATGCTAATCTTTGCTCTCCTATTGGCTGGAGGTAGCAGTATGCAAATGTCTGCTCTCCTATTGGCCGTATGCAAATGTTTGGAATCCCATTGGTTGAAACTCAAACATGTCCTTTTTGCTGGTTTGTAATGTCAATGATGTGTGTTGTATTGTACCACAGGGACTTTTATTTCCTTGGGGATCAGTAAAGCATCCATCAATCCATGTGTATGTCTAACTATTTGCCTACCTTTTATTTATTTATTTCAGCAGGACATGATCCGAGTCAGACTTGGAGCAGAAGATCCGTCCGTGGCCGAGGTGGGCAGCACACGACCCACACATCCACGAGACCACGAACCTATGACACACAACACACACACAAAAAAAACAAAACAAAACATATGATAAGCACAAAAATGCAATAATCGTTCAAGAACACGAATGGTAACCCCTGGTATCAGAATGAGATTCATGGGCCGAGTACGTGGACACACACACACACACACACACACACAGACACAGACACAGACACACACACACACACACACACACACACACACACACACACACAGGCAATTGGCAGTGTGTGTAATGTTAAAAAATAACAATAAAAAATAAAGGAACAGAACAGTAAAGTACCTGAATCGATTGAACAAGATGTGAACAGTTCGGTTGACATTCTTCTGACTTATCAGGTAGCCAAGGTTTGGTATTTTTTGGAATACGAGCTGTTGAAAAACCTGAAATCATACTAAGTGATGTGGCATGACTATTCCAAAAGATGGCAGCAGAGGATCAAAAATGAGCGGTGCCTTAGGATTCCGTCAAGCCGGGAAGTCGAGGCTTCCCAGCTTAAGAGAGAGTACGCACCGAATAGGCCCAATTTAACCCTAGTCTATTCATATGTCACTCATTAATTTGTTAATGTATACATATCATTAATTCATCAATAATTCATGATGCACTCACTATCAGTCGATGTATTAATTCATTGTTAATAAACTGGTAGTTAGGTGTTAGTATATGTTTAGTTATGTACACATGTTGTAAAGTGTTTACCGTCGTGTTCTCAGCGCGCTTGGCTCTTTAAACTTCTCTACGGTGTGTATTCTTGGTTTGCTTGTGGCAAAAAATATTACACAAACGTCCATATCCATACCCAAACATCCTCGAGGACTTCATGTTGACTGTGGCGCCCTCAGGTGTCCCTCTTGTGGTATAACCTTTTTTTCCTTATTCCTTTTTTATTTCATTAATATTACATAGGATATCGATTTATTTTGGGGGTTTCCATTTTAAATTATGTTTTAGGTCAATCAATTATATTGTATAATTTATGGTCAAGGTGGTTAAGGTAGGTCAGGGTTAGAAATATATCTATTGAGGTCGAAGTTGAATTAATTGTAGGTAGGGTGGGTTGTAGTCAGTCTAGTTTTAATCTAAATTGGGGTTAGGATGATGGGTGATTAGATTGCGGTTAAAATTCAGTTTATTTGGGGTCAGGGCTAGGATGATCAAAGATTAGGTTGTAGTAGAGCTTCAGTGTATTGAATTTAAAGTACTTGGAAATTGGGTTGAAGTTGTAATTAGGTTTATTAAGGTTAGAGTTGATATAATTATGGACTGAACTATAATTGAAATTTCATTTATTGTGATTGGGGACAGTGTAAATGAAGGTTAGGTTCTAGTTGGAAGGTTTATTAGGATTAGGGTTAGAATAATTGGGAGTTGGGTTATGGTTGAAATGGAGTTTATTGTGGTTGGGGTTGGAATAATTGGGAATTGGGTTGAAATTAGGTTTATTAAGCTTAGGGTTAGAGTAATTAGGGGTTGGGTTATGGTAAATAATTGGGGTAAGGTCATCGTTGAGATGAGTCTATTGAGGTTGGGGTTAGAGTAATTAGGGATTAGGTTATGGTTAAGATTAGGCTTATTGAGGTTGGGGTTGGAATAATTAGGAATGAGGTTATGGTTAAGATTAGGTTTATTGAGGTTGGGGTTAGAGTAATTAGGGATTAGGTGATGGTTAAGATTAGGTTTATTGAGGTTGGGGTTAGAGTAATTAGGGATTAGGTGATGGTTAAGATTAGGTTTATTGAGGTTGGGGTTAGAGTAATTAGGGATTAGGTTATGGTTAAGATTAGGCTTATTGAGGTTGGGGTTGGAATAATTAGGAATGAGGTTATGGTTAAGATTAGGTTTATTGAGGTTGGGGTTAGAGTAATTAGGGATTAGGTGATGGTTAAGATTAGGTTTATTGAGGTTGGGGTTAGAGTAATTAGGGATTAGGTGATGGTTAAGATTAAGGAAACGTGGAACATAAAGGACAAGAGAACTGTCTGCAGCTACATAAACAGGCCCTAATTCAAACTTGGATCGATTTCTCAGCTCCTAAAGCTTGCTACAGAGATGTAGCCATGATTGGTTACAAGGGTTACAAGCTGTGCAATTATGCAGAAAATGTGCCCTTTCATTTGGGTTTCTTAATTTCATGTGGGGTTAGATGCAGTTCCTAACCTAAACAGCAGGTGCCAGCTTTCAGTAAGTCTGGGGTTAGCTTGGGGTTAGATGCAGTTCCTAACCTAAACAGCAGGTGCCAGCTTTCAGTAAGTCTGGGGTTAGCTTGGGGTTAGATGCAGTTCCTAACCTAAACAGCAGGTGCCAGCTTTCAGTAAGTCTGGGGTTAGCTTGGGGTTAGATGCAGTTCCTAACCTAAACAGCAGGTGCCAGCTTTCAGTAAGTCTGGGGTTAGCTTGGGGTTAGGCCTTGGATTGGGGGCGTGGTTAGGGTTTTGCTCATAGGTTAAGAGTTAAAACCAGAGGCGGCATTCAAATTAGTGGCATTGAAATGAGACGTATGCTAATCTTTGCTCTCCTATTGGCTGGAGGTAGCAGTATGCAAATGTCTGCTCTCCTATTGGCCGTATGCAAATGTTTGGAATCCCATTGGTTGAAACTCAAACATGTCCTTTTTGCTGGTTTGTAATGTCAATGATGTGTGTTGTATTGTACCACAGGGACTTTTATTTCCTTGGGGATCAGTAAAGCATCCATCAATCCATGTGTATGTCTAACTATTTGCCTACCTTTTATTTATTTATTTCAGCAGGACATGATCCGAGTCAGACTTGGAGCAGAAGATCCGTCCGTGGCCGAGGTGGGCAGCACACGACCCACACATCCACGAGACCACGAACCTATGACACACAACACACACACAAAAAAAACAAAACAAAACATATGATAAGCACAAAAATGCAATAATCGTTCAAGAACACGAATGGTAACCCCTGGTATCAGAATGAGATTCATGGGCCGAGTACGTGGACACACACACACACACACACACACACAGACACAGACACAGACACACACACACACACACACACACACACACACACACACACACAGGCAATTGGCAGTGTGTGTAATGTTAAAAAATAACAATAAAAAATAAAGGAACAGAACAGTAAAGTACCTGAATCGATTGAACAAGATGTGAACAGTTCGGTTGACATTCTTCTGACTTATCAGGTAGCCAAGGTTTGGTATTTTTTGGAATACGAGCTGTTGAAAAACCTGAAATCATACTAAGTGATGTGGCATGACTATTCCAAAAGATGGCAGCAGAGGATCAAAAATGAGCGGTGCCTTAGGATTCCGTCAAGCCGGGAAGTCGAGGCTTCCCAGCTTAAGAGAGAGTACGCACCGAATAGGCCCAATTTAACCCTAGTCTATTCATATGTCACTCATTAATTTGTTAATGTATACATATCATTAATTCATCAATAATTCATGATGCACTCACTATCAGTCGATGTATTAATTCATTGTTAATAAACTGGTAGTTAGGTGTTAGTATATGTTTAGTTATGTACACATGTTGTAAAGTGTTTACCGTCGTGTTCTCAGCGCGCTTGGCTCTTTAAACTTCTCTACGGTGTGTATTCTTGGTTTGCTTGTGGCAAAAAATATTACACAAACGTCCATATCCATACCCAAACATCCTCGAGGACTTCATGTTGACTGTGGCGCCCTCAGGTGTCCCTCTTGTGGTATAACCTTTTTTTCCTTATTCCTTTTTTATTTCATTAATATTACATAGGATATCGATTGATTTTGGGGGTTTCCATTTTAAATTATGTTTTAGGTCAATCAATTATATTGTATAATTTATGGTCAAGGTGGTTAAGGTAGGTCAGGGTTAGAAATATATCTATTGAGGTCGAAGTTGAATTAATTGTAGGTAGGGTGGGTTGTAGTCAGTCTAGTTTTAATCTAAATTGGGGTTAGGATGATGGGTGATTAGATTGCGGTTAAAATTCAGTTTATTTGGGGTCAGGGCTAGGATGATCAAAGATTAGGTTGTAGTAGAGCTTCAGTGTATTGAATTTAAAGTACTTGGAAATTGGGTTGAAGTTGTAATTAGGTTTATTAAGGTTAGAGTTGATATAATTATGGACTGAACTATAATTGAAATTTCATTTATTGTGATTGGGGACAGTGTAAATGAAGGTTAGGTTCTAGTTGGAAGGTTTATTAGGATTAGGGTTAGAATAATTGGGAGTTGGGTTATGGTTGAAATGGAGTTTATTGTGGTTGGGGTTGGAATAATTGGGAATTGGGTTGAAATTAGGTTTATTAAGCTTAGGGTTAGAGTAATTAGGGGTTGGGTTATGGTAAATAATTGGGGTAAGGTCATCGTTGAGATGAGTCTATTGAGGTTGGGGTTAGAGTAATTAGGGATTAGGTTATGGTTAAGATTAGGCTTATTGAGGTTGGGGTTGGAATAATTAGGAATGAGGTTATGGTTAAGATTAGGTTTATTGAGGTTGGGGTTAGAGTAATTAGGGATTAGGTGATGGTTAAGATTAGGTTTATTGAGGTTGGGGTTAGAGTAATTAGGGATTAGGTGATGGTTAAGATTAGGTTTATTGAGGTTGGGGTTAGAGTAATTAGGGATTAGGTTATGGTTAAGATTAGGCTTATTGAGGTTGGGGTTGGAATAATTAGGAATGAGGTTATGGTTAAGATTAGGTTTATTGAGGTTGGGGTTAGAGTAATTAGGGATTAGGTGATGGTTAAGATTAGGTTTATTGAGGTTGGGGTTAGAGTAATTAGGGATTAGGTGATGGTTAAGATTAAGGAAACGTGGAACATAAAGGACAAGAGAACTGTCTGCAGCTACATAAACAGGCCCTAATTCAAACTTGGATCGATTTCTCAGCTCCTAAAGCTTGCTACAGAGATGTAGCCATGATTGGTTACAAGGGTTACAAGCTGTGCAATTATGCAGAAAATGTGCCCTTTCATTTGGGTTTCTTAATTTCATGTGGGGTTAGATGCAGTTCCTAACCTAAACAGCAGGTGCCAGCTTTCAGTAAGTCTGGGGTTAGCTTGGGGTTAGATGCAGTTCCTAACCTAAACAGCAGGTGCCAGCTTTCAGTAAGTCTGGGGTTAGCTTGGGGTTAGATGCAGTTCCTAACCTAAACAGCAGGTGCCAGCTTTCAGTAAGTCTGGGGTTAGCTTGGGGTTAGATGCAGTTCCTAACCTAAACAGCAGGTGCCAGCTTTCAGTAAGTCTGGGGTTAGCTTGGGGTTAGATGCAGTTCCTAACCTAAACAGCAGGTGCCAGCTTTCAGTAAGTCTGGGGTTAGCTTGGGGTTAGGCCTTGGATTGGGGGCGTGGTTAGGGTTTTGCTCATAGGTTAAGAGTTAAAACCAGAGGCGGCATTCAAATTAGTGGCATTGAAATGAGACGTATGCTAATCTTTGCTCTCCTATTGGCTGGAGGTAGCAGTATGCAAATGTCTGCTCTCCTATTGGCCGTATGCAAATGTTTGGAATCCCATTGGTTGAAACTCAAACATGTCCTTTTTGCTGGTTTGTAATGTCAATGATGTGTGTTGTATTGTACCACAGGGACTTTTATTTCCTTGGGGATCAGTAAAGCATCCATCAATCCATGTGTATGTCTAACTATTTGCCTACCTTTTATTTATTTATTTCAGCAGGACATGATCCGAGTCAGACTTGGAGCAGAAGATCCGTCCGTGGCCGAGGTGGGCAGCACACGACCCACACATCCACGAGACCACGAACCTATGACACACAACACACACACAAAAAAAACAAAACAAAACATATGATAAGCACAAAAATGCAATAATCGTTCAAGAACACGAATGGTAACCCCTGGTATCAGAATGAGATTCATGGGCCGAGTACGTGGACACACACACACACACACACACACACAGACACAGACACAGACACACACACACACACACACACACACACACACACACACACACAGGCAATTGGCAGTGTGTGTAATGTTAAAAAATAACAATAAAAAATAAAGGAACAGAACAGTAAAGTACCTGAATCGATTGAACAAGATGTGAACAGTTCGGTTGACATTCTTCTGACTTATCAGGTAGCCAAGGTTTGGTATTTTTTGGAATACGAGCTGTTGAAAAACCTGAAATCATACTAAGTGATGTGGCATGACTATTCCAAAAGATGGCAGCAGAGGATCAAAAATGAGCGGTGCCTTAGGATTCCGTCAAGCCGGGAAGTCGAGGCTTCCCAGCTTAAGAGAGAGTACGCACCGAATAGGCCCAATTTAACCCTAGTCTATTCATATGTCACTCATTAATTTGTTAATGTATACATATCATTAATTCATCAATAATTCATGATGCACTCACTATCAGTCGATGTATTAATTCATTGTTAATAAACTGGTAGTTAGGTGTTAGTATATGTTTAGTTATGTACACATGTTGTAAAGTGTTTACCGTCGTGTTCTCAGCGCGCTTGGCTCTTTAAACTTCTCTACGGTGTGTATTCTTGGTTTGCTTGTGGCAAAAAATATTACACAAACGTCCATATCCATACCCAAACATCCTCGAGGACTTCATGTTGACTGTGGCGCCCTCAGGTGTCCCTCTTGTGGTATAACCTTTTTTTCCTTATTCCTTTTTTATTTCATTAATATTACATAGGATATCGATTTATTTTGGGGGTTTCCATTTTAAATTATGTTTTAGGTCAATCAATTATATTGTATAATTTATGGTCAAGGTGGTTAAGGTAGGTCAGGGTTAGAAATATATCTATTGAGGTCGAAGTTGAATTAATTGTAGGTAGGGTGGGTTGTAGTCAGTCTAGTTTTAATCTAAATTGGGGTTAGGATGATGGGTGATTAGATTGCGGTTAAAATTCAGTTTATTTGGGGTCAGGGCTAGGATGATCAAAGATTAGGTTGTAGTAGAGCTTCAGTGTATTGAATTTAAAGTACTTGGAAATTGGGTTGAAGTTGTAATTAGGTTTATTAAGGTTAGAGTTGATATAATTATGGACTGAACTATAATTGAAATTTCATTTATTGTGATTGGGGACAGTGTAAATGAAGGTTAGGTTCTAGTTGGAAGGTTTATTAGGATTAGGGTTAGAATAATTGGGAGTTGGGTTATGGTTGAAATGGAGTTTATTGTGGTTGGGGTTGGAATAATTGGGAATTGGGTTGAAATTAGGTTTATTAAGCTTAGGGTTAGAGTAATTAGGGGTTGGGTTATGGTAAATAATTGGGGTAAGGTCATCGTTGAGATGAGTCTATTGAGGTTGGGGTTAGAGTAATTAGGGATTAGGTTATGGTTAAGATTAGGCTTATTGAGGTTGGGGTTGGAATAATTAGGAATGAGGTTATGGTTAAGATTAGGTTTATTGAGGTTGGGGTTAGAGTAATTAGGGATTAGGTGATGGTTAAGATTAGGTTTATTGAGGTTGGGGTTAGAGTAATTAGGGATTAGGTGATGGTTAAGATTAGGTTTATTGAGGTTGGGGTTAGAGTAATTAGGGATTAGGTTATGGTTAAGATTAGGCTTATTGAGGTTGGGGTTGGAATAATTAGGAATGAGGTTATGGTTAAGATTAGGTTTATTGAGGTTGGGGTTAGGGTTAGGGTTAGGGTTAGGGTTAGGGTTAGGGTTAGGGTTAGGGTTAGGGTTAGGGTTAGGTTAAGAGTTAAAACCAGAGGCGGCATTCAAATTAGTGGCATTGAAATGAGACGTATGCTAATCTTTGCTCTCCTATTGGCTGGAGGTAGCAGTATGCAAATGTCTGCTCTCCTATTGGCCGTATGCAAATGTTTGGAATCCCATTGGTTGAAACTCAAACATGTCCTTTTTGCTGGTTTGTAATGTCAATGATGTGTGTTGTATTGTACCACAGGGACTTTTATTTCCTTGGGGATCAGTAAAGCATCCATCAATCCATGTGTATGTCTAACTATTTGCCTACCTTTTATTTATTTATTTCAGCAGGACATGATCCGAGTCAGACTTGGAGCAGAAGATCCGTCCGTGGCCGAGGTGGGCAGCACACGACCCACACATCCACGAGACCACGAACCTATGACACACAACACACACACAAAAAAAACAAAACAAAACATATGATAAGCACAAAAATGCAATAATCGTTCAAGAACACGAATGGTAACCCCTGGTATCAGAATGAGATTCATGGGCCGAGTACGTGGACACACACACACACACACACACACACAGACACAGACACAGACACACACACACACACACACACACACACACACACACACACACAGGCAATTGGCAGTGTGTGTAATGTTAAAAAATAACAATAAAAAATAAAGGAACAGAACAGTAAAGTACCTGAATCGATTGAACAAGATGTGAACAGTTCGGTTGACATTCTTCTGACTTATCAGGTAGCCAAGGTTTGGTATTTTTTGGAATACGAGCTGTTGAAAAACCTGAAATCATACTAAGTGATGTGGCATGACTATTCCAAAAGATGGCAGCAGAGGATCAAAAATGAGCGGTGCCTTAGGATTCCGTCAAGCCGGGAAGTCGAGGCTTCCCAGCTTAAGAGAGAGTACGCACCGAATAGGCCCAATTTAACCCTAGTCTATTCATATGTCACTCATTAATTTGTTAATGTATACATATCATTAATTCATCAATAATTCATGATGCACTCACTATCAGTCGATGTATTAATTCATTGTTAATAAACTGGTAGTTAGGTGTTAGTATATGTTTAGTTATGTACACATGTTGTAAAGTGTTTACCGTCGTGTTCTCAGCGCGCTTGGCTCTTTAAACTTCTCTACGGTGTGTATTCTTGGTTTGCTTGTGGCAAAAAATATTACACAAACGTCCATATCCATACCCAAACATCCTCGAGGACTTCATGTTGACTGTGGCGCCCTCAGGTGTCCCTCTTGTGGTATAACCTTTTTTTCCTTATTCCTTTTTTATTTCATTAATATTACATAGGATATCGATTGATTTTGGGGGTTTCCATTTTAAATTATGTTTTAGGTCAATCAATTATATTGTATAATTTATGGTCAAGGTGGTTAAGGTAGGTCAGGGTTAGAAATATATCTATTGAGGTCGAAGTTGAATTAATTGTAGGTAGGGTGGGTTGTAGTCAGTCTAGTTTTAATCTAAATTGGGGTTAGGATGATGGGTGATTAGATTGCGGTTAAAATTCAGTTTATTTGGGGTCAGGGCTAGGATGATCAAAGATTAGGTTGTAGTAGAGCTTCAGTGTATTGAATTTAAAGTACTTGGAAATTGGGTTGAAGTTGTAATTAGGTTTATTAAGGTTAGAGTTGATATAATTATGGACTGAACTATAATTGAAATTTCATTTATTGTGATTGGGGACAGTGTAAATGAAGGTTAGGTTCTAGTTGGAAGGTTTATTAGGATTAGGGTTAGAATAATTGGGAGTTGGGTTATGGTTGAAATGGAGTTTATTGTGGTTGGGGTTGGAATAATTGGGAATTGGGTTGAAATTAGGTTTATTAAGCTTAGGGTTAGAGTAATTAGGGGTTGGGTTATGGTAAATAATTGGGGTAAGGTCATCGTTGAGATGAGTCTATTGAGGTTGGGGTTAGAGTAATTAGGGATTAGGTTATGGTTAAGATTAGGCTTATTGAGGTTGGGGTTGGAATAATTAGGAATGAGGTTATGGTTAAGATTAGGTTTATTGAGGTTGGGGTTAGAGTAATTAGGGATTAGGTGATGGTTAAGATTAGGTTTATTGAGGTTGGGGTTAGAGTAATTAGGGATTAGGTGATGGTTAAGATTAGGTTTATTGAGGTTGGGGTTAGAGTAATTAGGGATTAGGTTATGGTTAAGATTAGGCTTATTGAGGTTGGGGTTGGAATAATTAGGAATGAGGTTATGGTTAAGATTAGGTTTATTGAGGTTGGGGTTAGAGTAATTAGGGATTAGGTGATGGTTAAGATTAGGTTTATTGAGGTTGGGGTTAGAGTAATTAGGGTTAGGGTTAGGGTTAGGGTTAGGGTTAGGGTTAGGGTTAGGGTTAGGGTTAGGGTTAGGTTAAGAGTTAAAACCAGAGGCGGCATTCAAATTAGTGGCATTGAAATGAGACGTATGCTAATCTTTGCTCTCCTATTGGCTGGAGGTAGCAGTATGCAAATGTCTGCTCTCCTATTGGCCGTATGCAAATGTTTGGAATCCCATTGGTTGAAACTCAAACATGTCCTTTTTGCTGGTTTGTAATGTCAATGATGTGTGTTGTATTGTACCACAGGGACTTTTATTTCCTTGGGGATCAGTAAAGCATCCATCAATCCATGTGTATGTCTAACTATTTGCCTACCTTTTATTTATTTATTTCAGCAGGACATGATCCGAGTCAGACTTGGAGCAGAAGATCCGTCCGTGGCCGAGGTGGGCAGCACACGACCCACACATCCACGAGACCACGAACCTATGACACACAACACACACACAAAAAAAACAAAACAAAACATATGATAAGCACAAAAATGCAATAATCGTTCAAGAACACGAATGGTAACCCCTGGTATCAGAATGAGATTCATGGGCCGAGTACGTGGACACACACACACACACACACACACACAGACACAGACACAGACACACACACACACACACACACACACAGACACAGACACAGACACACACACACACACACACACACACACAGGCAATTGGCAGTGTGTGTAATGTTAAAAAATAACAATAAAAAATAAAGGAACAGAACAGTAAAGTACCTGAATCGATTGAACAAGATGTGAACAGTTCGGTTGACATTCTTCTGACTTATCAGGTAGCCAAGGTTTGGTATTTTTTGGAATATGAGCTGTTGAAAAACCTGAAATCATACTAAGTGATGTGGCATGACTATTCCAAAAGATGGCAGCAGAGGATCAAAAATGAGCGGTGCCTTAGGATTCCGTCAAGCCGGGAAGTCGAGGCTTCCCAGCTTAAGAGAGAGTACGCACCGAATAGGCCCAATTTAACCCTAGTCTATTCATATGTCACTCATTAATTTGTTAATGTATACATATCATTAATTCATCAATAATTCATGATGCACTCACTATCAGTCGATGTATTAATTCATTGTTAATAAACTGGTAGTTAGGTGTTAGTATATGTTTAGTTATGTACACATGTTGTAAAGTGTTTACCGTCGTGTTCTCAGCGCGCTTGGCTCTTTAAACTTCTCTACGGTGTGTATTCTTGGTTTGCTTGTGGCAAAAAATATTACACAAACGTCCATATCCATACCCAAACATCCTCGAGGACTTCATGTTGACTGTGGCGCCCTCAGGTGTCCCTCTTGTGGTATAACCTTTTTTTCCTTATTCCTTTTTTATTTCATTAATATTACATAGGATATCGATTGATTTTGGGGGTTTCCATTTTAAATTATGTTTTAGGTCAATCAATTATATTGTATAATTTATGGTCAAGGTGGTTAAGGTAGGTCAGGGTTAGAAATATATCTATTGAGGTCGAAGTTGAATTAATTGTAGGTAGGGTGGGTTGTAGTCAGTCTAGTTTTAATCTAAATTGGGGTTAGGATGATGGGTGATTAGATTGCGGTTAAAATTCAGTTTATTTGGGGTCAGGGCTAGGATGATCAAAGATTAGGTTGTAGTAGAGCTTCAGTGTATTGAATTTAAAGTACTTGGAAATTGGGTTGAAGTTGTAATTAGGTTTATTAAGGTTAGAGTTGATATAATTATGGACTGAACTATAATTGAAATTTCATTTATTGTGATTGGGGACAGTGTAAATGAAGGTTAGGTTCTAGTTGGAAGGTTTATTAGGATTAGGGTTAGAATAATTGGGAGTTGGGTTATGGTTGAAATGGAGTTTATTGTGGTTGGGGTTGGAATAATTGGGAATTGGGTTGAAATTAGGTTTATTAAGCTTAGGGTTAGAGTAATTAGGGGTTGGGTCATGGTAAATAATTGGGGTAAGGTCATCGTTGAGATGAGTCTATTGAGGTTGGGGTTAGAGTAATTAGGGATTCGGTTATGGTTAAGATTAGGCTTATTGAGGTTGGGGTTGGAATAATTAGGAATGAGGTTATGGTTAAGATTAGGTTTATTGAGGTTGGGGTTAGAGTAATTAGGGATTAGGTGATGGTTAAGATTAGGTTTATTGAGGTTGGGGTTAGAGTAATTAGGGATTAGGTGATGGTTAAGATTAAGGAAACGTGGAACATAAAGGACAAGAGAACTGTCTGCAGCTACATAAACAGGCCCTAATTCAAACTTGGATCGATTTCTCAGCTCCTAAAGCTTGCTACAGAGATGTAGCCATGATTGGTTACAAGGGTTACAAGCTGTGCAATTATGCAGAAAATGTGCCCTTTCATTTGGGTTTCTTAATTTCATGTGGGGTTAGATGCAGTTCCTAACCTAAACAGCAGGTGCCAGCTTTCAGTAAGTCTGGGGTTAGCTTGGGGTTAGATGCAGTTCCTAACCTAAACAGCAGGTGCCACCTTGCAGTAAGTCTGGGGTTAGCTTGGGGTTAGATGCAGTTCCTAACCTAAACAGCAGGTGCCAGCTTTCAGTAAGTCTGGGGTTAGCTTGGGGTTAGATGCAGTTCCTAACCTAAACAGCAGGTGCCAGCTTTCAGTAAGTCTGGGGTTAGCTTGGGGTTAGATGCAGTTCCTAACCTAAACAGCAGGTGCCACCTTGCAGTAAGTCTGGGGTTAGCTTGGGGTTTGTTTTGTAATGAGGTACAAAAATCGGTTGACATTCTTCTGACTTAAAGATTGGAGCCCAGTAAAAGTAATTAGGCAGTGGGGGTACAAAAAAAGATAGCTGGTGTCGTTGGGGGGGTACGAGGTGGTTCATTCTACCTTGAAAGTCCTACAAACTGGTGCTGTATGACTTCTAAAAGTACATGAGGACGTTGTAACCGAAAACGTCCAGTAGATGGCAGCAGAGGGTTAAAAACGAGCGGTGCGTTTCCAGCTGTGAGCAGGGAGAAGTGGTCGGCTTGAAATGTAGTGTTTCCAATGCAAAGTGAAAGAGCTTTCCAAAATCTGTTCATAAAGTGTGTAAATAATTTCATGTAAAAAGCTCAATCCAGACAAACACAACATACAATGATATTATGTTCATGAAGGATATTCAGAGCTGGTGTCCGAACCCACTGGGATAGACGCCGATTGACTTTTAATTCATTCAAAATGGGATTTCTCAGCTCTTGAGGCTGCTACAGCATAGATGTAGCAACGATTGGTCAGAAGAACAAACTTCAAGCTGTGCACTAACACTGGAAAATGTGCCGTTTCATCGGGTTTCTTATTTCCTTTTCTTAATGTCGATGCAGTTCCGAACATGCCCTGCAGAGGTCAGATCCTTAAGCCGGGAAGCAGCGACCATATGGTGCAAGGTTCCCGGATTAAGAGAATGCGGCCGATCTGACCCTAGTCTACACTCAGTCAAATAATCGGGAAAATTCGAAGAAACGTCGTAGGACCTCCAAAATCGCACAGGGCGTGCAGGTCCAACCTACCAGCGACATATCGGAGCCCCGCGGTCCCGCGTGGAAAGACGGCCGAGATACGGGCCCCCGACGCGTACGCGAGTAGGCCCAAAAAACCACGTTTCGGGGTCCCGCGGCGGAACCGTAGGACGTAGGCGCACCGAAACCGAGCACGTCGGAGGGGGCCCGGCCACGAGCGACATATCGGAGCCCCGTCACCGTGGTCCGAAAGGCGGCCGAGACACGGGCCCCGACGCGTACGCGAGTAGTCGTCAGGCCCCAGACGACGTGCGGAGGTCCCGCGAGGGAACCGGATGTCGTAGGCCCACCGGACCAGAGTACGACGGACCGCGCGTAGGCACGAGCGACATATCGGAGCCCCGTGACCCTGGTCCTAAAGGCGTCCGAGATACGGGAATAATTGGGAATTGGGTTGAAATTAGGTTTATTAAGCTTAGGGTTAGAGTAATTAGGGGTTGGGTTATGGTAAATAATTGGGGTAAGGTCATCGTTGAGATGAGTCTATTGAGGTTGGGGTTAGAATAATTAGGGATTAGGTTATGGTTAAGATTAGGCTTATTGAGGTTGGGGTTGGAATAATTAGAAATGAGGTTATGGTTAAGATTAGGTTTATTGAGGTTGGGGTTAGAGTAATTAGGGATTAGGTGATGGTTAAGATTAGGTTTATTGAGGTTGGGGTTAGAGTAATTAGGGATTAGGTGATGGTTAAGATTAGGTTATGGTTAAGATTAGGTTTATTGAGGTTGGGGTTAGAGTAATTAGGGATTAGGTAATGGTTAAGATTAGGTTTATTGAGGTTGGGGTTAGAGTAATTAGGGATTAGGTTATGGTTAAGATTAGGCTTATTGAGGTTGGGGTTGGAATAATTAGGAATGAGGTTATGGTTAAGATTAGGTTTATTGAGGTTGGGGTTAGAGTAATTAGGGATTAGGTAATGGTTAAGATTAGGTTTATTGAGGTTGGGGTTAGAGTAATTAGGGATTAGGTAATGGTTAAGATTAGGTTTATTGAGGTTGGGGTTAGAATAATTAGGGATTAGGTAATGGTTAAGATTAGGTTTATTGAGGTTGGGGTTAGAATAATTAGGGATTAGGTTATGGTTAAAATTAAGGAAACGTGGAACATAAAGGACAAGAGAACTGTCTGCAGCTACATAAACAGGCCCTAATTCAAACTTGGATCGATTTCTCAGCTCCTAAAGCTTGCTACAGAGATGTAGCCATGATTGGTTACAAGGGTTACAAGCTGTGCAATTATGCAGAAAATGTGCCCTTTCATTTGGGTTTCTTAATTTCATGTGGGGTTAGATGCAGTTCCTAACCTAAACAGCAGGTGCCAGCTTTCAGTAAGTCTGGGGTTAGCTTGGGGTTAGATGCAGTTCCTAACCTAAACAGCAGGTGCCACCTTGCAGTAAGTCTGGGGTTAGCTTGGGGTTAGGCCTTGGATTGGGGGCGTGGTTAGGGTTTTGCTCATAGGGTTAAGAGTTAAAACCAGAGGCGGCATTCAAATTAGTGGCATTGAAATGAGACGTATGCTAATCTTTGCTCTCCTATTGGCTGGAGGTAGCAGTATGCAAATGTCTGCTCTCCTATTGGCCGTATGCAAATGTTTGGAATCCCATTGGTTGAAACTCAAACATGTCCTTTTTGCTGGTTTGTAATGTCAATGATGTGTGTTGTATTGTACCACAGGGACTTTTATTTCCTTGGGGATCAGTAAAGCATCCATCAATCCATGTGTATGTCTAACTATTTGCCTACCTTTTATTTATTTATTTCAGCAGGACATGATCCGAGTCAGACTTGGAGCAGAAGATCCGTCCGTGGCCGAGGTGGGCAGCACACGACCCACACATCCACGAGACCACGAACCTATGACACACAACACACACACAAAAAAAACAAAACAAAACATATGATAAGCACAAAAATGCAATAATCGTTCAAGAACACGAATGGTAACCCCTGGTATCAGAATGAGATTCATGGGCCGAGTACGTGGACACACACACACACACACACACACACAGACACAGACACAGACACACACACACACACACACACACACACACACACACACAGGCAATTGGCAGTGTGTGTAATGTTAAAAAATAACAATAAAAAATAAAGGAACAGAACAGTAAAGTACCTGAATCGATTGAACAAGATGTGAACAGTTCGGTTGACATTCTTCTGACTTATCAGGTAGCCAAGGTTTGGTATTTTTTGGAATACGAGCTGTTGAAAAACCTGAAATCATACTAAGTGATGTGGCATGACTATTCCAAAAGATGGCAGCAGAGGATCAAAAATGAGCGGTGCCTTAGGATTCCGTCAAGCCGGGAAGTCGAGGCTTCCCAGCTTAAGAGAGAGTACGCACCGAATAGGCCCAATTTAACCCTAGTCTATTCATATGTCACTCATTAATTTGTTAATGTATACATATCATTAATTCATCAATAATTCATGATGCACTCACTATCAGTCGATGTATTAATTCATTGTTAATAAACTGGTAGTTAGGTGTTAGTATATGTTTAGTTATGTACACATGTTGTAAAGTGTTTACCGTCGTGTTCTCAGCGCGCTTGGCTCTTTAAACTTCTCTACGGTGTGTATTCTTGGTTTGCTTGTGGCAAAAAATATTACACAAACGTCCATATCCATACCCAAACATCCTCGAGGACTTCATGTTGACTGTGGCGCCCTCAGGTGTCCCTCTTGTGGTATAACCTTTTTTTCCTTATTCCTTTTTTATTTCATTAATATTACATAGGATATCGATTGATTTTGGGGGTTTCCATTTTAAATTATGTTTTAGGTCAATCAATTATATTGTATAATTTATGGTCAAGGTGGTTAAGGTAGGTCAGGGTTAGAAATATATCTATTGAGGTCGAAGTTGAATTAATTGTAGGTAGGGTGGGTTGTAGTCAGTCTAGTTTTAATCTAAATTGGGGTTAGGATGATGGGTGATTAGATTGCGGTTAAAATTCAGTTTATTTGGGGTCAGGGCTAGGATGATCAAAGATTAGGTTGTAGTAGAGCTTCAGTGTATTGAATTTAAAGTACTTGGAAATTGGGTTGAAGTTGTAATTAGGTTTATTAAGGTTAGAGTTGATATAATTATGGACTGAACTATAATTGAAATTTCATTTATTGTGATTGGGGACAGTGTAAATGAAGGTTAGGTTCTAGTTGGAAGGTTTATTAGGATTAGGGTTAGAATAATTGGGAGTTGGGTTATGGTTGAAATGGAGTTTATTGTGGTTGGGGTTGGAATAATTGGGAATTGGGTTGAAATTAGGTTTATTAAGCTTAGGGTTAGAGTAATTAGGGGTTGGGTTATGGTAAATAATTGGGGTAAGGTCATCGTTGAGATGAGTCTATTGAGGTTGGGGTTAGAGTAATTAGGGATTAGGTTATGGTTAAGATTAGGCTTATTGAGGTTGGGGTTGGAATAATTAGGAATGAGGTTATGGTTAAGATTAGGTTTATTGAGGTTGGGGTTAGAGTAATTAGGGATTAGGTGATGGTTAAGATTAGGTTTATTGAGGTTGGGGTTAGAGTAATTAGGGATTAGGTGATGGTTAAGATTAGGTTTATTGAGGTTGGGGTTAGAGTAATTAGGGATTAGGTTATGGTTAAGATTAGGCTTATTGAGGTTGGGGTTGGAATAATTAGGAATGAGGTTATGGTTAAGATTAGGTTTATTGAGGTTGGGGTTAGAGTAATTAGGGATTAGGGTTAGGGTTAGGGTTAGGGTTAGGGTTAGGGTTAGGTTAAGAGTTAAAACCAGAGGCGGCATTCAAATTAGTGGCATTGAAATGAGACGTATGCTAATCTTTGCTCTCCTATTGGCTGGAGGTAGCAGTATGCAAATGTCTGCTCTCCTATTGGCCGTATGCAAATGTTTGGAATCCCATTGGTTGAAACTCAAACATGTCCTTTTTGCTGGTTTGTAATGTCAATGATGTGTGTTGTATTGTACCACAGGGACTTTTATTTCCTTGGGGATCAGTAAAGCATCCATCAATCCATGTGTATGTCTAACTATTTGCCTACCTTTTATTTATTTATTTCAGCAGGACATGATCCGAGTCAGACTTGGAGCAGAAGATCCGTCCGTGGCCGAGGTGGGCAGCACACGACCCACACATCCACGAGACCACGAACCTATGACACACAACACACACACAAAAAAAACAAAACAAAACATATGATAAGCACAAAAATGCAATAATCGTTCAAGAACACGAATGGTAACCCCTGGTATCAGAATGAGATTCATGGGCCGAGTACGTGGACACACACACACACACACACACACACAGACACAGACACAGACACACACACACACACACACACACACACACACACACACACACAGGCAATTGGCAGTGTGTGTAATGTTAAAAAATAACAATAAAAAATAAAGGAACAGAACAGTAAAGTACCTGAATCGATTGAACAAGATGTGAACAGTTCGGTTGACATTCTTCTGACTTATCAGGTAGCCAAGGTTTGGTATTTTTTGGAATACGAGCTGTTGAAAAACCTGAAATCATACTAAGTGATGTGGCATGACTATTCCAAAAGATGGCAGCAGAGGATCAAAAATGAGCGGTGCCTTAGGATTCCGTCAAGCCGGGAAGTCGAGGCTTCCCAGCTTAAGAGAGAGTACGCACCGAATAGGCCCAATTTAACCCTAGTCTATTCATATGTCACTCATTAATTTGTTAATGTATACATATCATTAATTCATCAATAATTCATGATGCACTCACTATCAGTCGATGTATTAATTCATTGTTAATAAACTGGTAGTTAGGTGTTAGTATATGTTTAGTTATGTACACATGTTGTAAAGTGTTTACCGTCGTGTTCTCAGCGCGCTTGGCTCTTTAAACTTCTCTACGGTGTGTATTCTTGGTTTGCTTGTGGCAAAAAATATTACACAAACGTCCATATCCATACCCAAACATCCTCGAGGACTTCATGTTGACTGTGGCGCCCTCAGGTGTCCCTCTTGTGGTATAACCTTTTTTTCCTTATTCCTTTTTTATTTCATTAATATTACATAGGATATCGATTTATTTTGGGGGTTTCCATTTTAAATTATGTTTTAGGTCAATCAATTATATTGTATAATTTATGGTCAAGGTGGTTAAGGTAGGTCAGGGTTAGAAATATATCTATTGAGGTCGAAGTTGAATTAATTGTAGGTAGGGTGGGTTGTAGTCAGTCTAGTTTTAATCTAAATTGGGGTTAGGATGATGGGTGATTAGATTGCGGTTAAAATTCAGTTTATTTGGGGTCAGGGCTAGGATGATCAAAGATTAGGTTGTAGTAGAGCTTCAGTGTATTGAATTTAAAGTACTTGGAAATTGGGTTGAAGTTGTAATTAGGTTTATTAAGGTTAGAGTTGATATAATTATGGACTGAACTATAATTGAAATTTCATTTATTGTGATTGGGGACAGTGTAAATGAAGGTTAGGTTCTAGTTGGAAGGTTTATTAGGATTAGGGTTAGAATAATTGGGAGTTGGGTTATGGTTGAAATGGAGTTTATTGTGGTTGGGGTTGGAATAATTGGGAATTGGGTTGAAATTAGGTTTATTAAGCTTAGGGTTAGAGTAATTAGGGGTTGGGTTATGGTAAATAATTGGGGTAAGGTCATCGTTGAGATGAGTCTATTGAGGTTGGGGTTAGAGTAATTAGGGATTAGGTTATGGTTAAGATTAGGCTTATTGAGGTTGGGGTTGGAATAATTAGGAATGAGGTTATGGTTAAGATTAGGTTTATTGAGGTTGGGGTTAGAGTAATTAGGGATTAGGTGATGGTTAAGATTAGGTTTATTGAGGTTGGGGTTAGAGTAATTAGGGATTAGGTGATGGTTAAGATTAGGTTTATTGAGGTTGGGGTTAGAGTAATTAGGGATTAGGTTATGGTTAAGATTAGGCTTATTGAGGTTGGGGTTGGAATAATTAGGAATGAGGTTATGGTTAAGATTAGGTTTATTGAGGTTGGGGTTAGAGTAATTAGGGATTAGGTGATGGTTAAGATTAGGTTTATTGAGGTTGGGGTTAGAGTAATTAGGGATTAGGTGATGGTTAAGATTAAGGAAACGTGGAACATAAAGGACAAGAGAACTGTCTGCAGCTACATAAACAGGCCCTAATTCAAACTTGGATCGATTTCTCAGCTCCTAAAGCTTGCTACAGAGATGTAGCCATGATTGGTTACAAGGGTTACAAGCTGTGCAATTATGCAGAAAATGTGCCCTTTCATTTGGGTTTCTTAATTTCATGTGGGGTTAGATGCAGTTCCTAACCTAAACAGCAGGTGCCAGCTTTCAGTAAGTCTGGGGTTAGCTTGGGGTTAGATGCAGTTCCTAACCTAAACAGCAGGTGCCAGCTTTCAGTAAGTCTGGGGTTAGCTTGGGGTTAGATGCAGTTCCTAACCTAAACAGCAGGTGCCAGCTTTCAGTAAGTCTGGGGTTAGCTTGGGGTTAGATGCAGTTCCTAACCTAAACAGCAGGTGCCAGCTTTCAGTAAGTCTGGGGTTAGCTTGGGGTTAGATGCAGTTCCTAACCTAAACAGCAGGTGCCAGCTTTCAGTAAGTCTGGGGTTAGCTTGGGGTTAGGCCTTGGATTGGGGGCGTGGTTAGGGTTTTGCTCATAGGGTTAAGAGTTAAAACCAGAGGCGGCATTCAAATTAGTGGCATTGAAATGAGACGTATGCTAATCTTTGCTCTCCTATTGGCTGGAGGTAGCAGTATGCAAATGTCTGCTCTCCTATTGGCCGTATGCAAATGTTTGGAATCCCATTGGTTGAAACTCAAACATGTCCTTTTTGCTGGTTTGTAATGTCAATGATGTGTGTTGTATTGTACCACAGGGACTTTTATTTCCTTGGGGATCAGTAAAGCATCCATCAATCCATGTGTATGTCTAACTATTTGCCTACCTTTTATTTATTTATTTCAGCAGGACATGATCCGAGTCAGACTTGGAGCAGAAGATCCGTCCGTGGCCGAGGTGGGCAGCACACGACCCACACATCCACGAGACCACGAACCTATGACACACAACACACACACAAAAAAAACAAAACAAAACATATGATAAGCACAAAAATGCAATAATCGTTCAAGAACACGAATGGTAACCCCTGGTATCAGAATGAGATTCATGGGCCGAGTACGTGGACACACACACACACACACACACACACAGACACAGACACAGACACACACACACACACACACACACACACACAGGCAATTGGCAGTGTGTGTAATGTTAAAAAATAACAATAAAAAATAAAGGAACAGAACAGTAAAGTACCTGAATCGATTGAACAAGATGTGAACAGTTCGGTTGACATTCTTCTGACTTATCAGGTAGCCAAGGTTTGGTATTTTTTGGAATATGAGCTGTTGAAAAACCTGAAATCATACTAAGTGATGTGGCATGACTATTCCAAAAGATGGCAGCAGAGGATCAAAAATGAGCGGTGCCTTAGGATTCCGTCAAGCCGGGAAGTCGAGGCTTCCCAGCTTAAGAGAGAGTACGCACCGAATAGGCCCAATTTAACCCTAGTCTATTCATATGTCACTCATTAATTTGTTAATGTATACATATCATTAATTCATCAATAATTCATGATGCACTCACTATCAGTCGATGTATTAATTCATTGTTAATAAACTGGTAGTTAGGTGTTAGTATATGTTTAGTTATGTACACATGTTGTAAAGTGTTTACCGTCGTGTTCTCAGCGCGCTTGGCTCTTTAAACTTCTCTACGGTGTGTATTCTTGGTTTGCTTGTGGCAAAAAATATTACACAAACGTCCATATCCATACCCAAACATCCTCGAGGACTTCATGTTGACTGTGGCGCCCTCAGGTGTCCCTCTTGTGGTATAACCTTTTTTTCCTTATTCCTTTTTTATTTCATTAATATTACATAGGATATCGATTGATTTTGGGGGTTTCCATTTTAAATTATGTTTTAGGTCAATCAATTATATTGTATAATTTATGGTCAAGGTGGTTAAGGTAGGTCAGGGTTAGAAATATATCTATTGAGGTCGAAGTTGAATTAATTGTAGGTAGGGTGGGTTGTAGTCAGTCTAGTTTTAATCTAAATTGGGGTTAGGATGATGGGTGATTAGATTGCGGTTAAAATTCAGTTTATTTGGGGTCAGGGCTAGGATGATCAAAGATTAGGTTGTAGTAGAGCTTCAGTGTATTGAATTTAAAGTACTTGGAAATTGGGTTGAAGTTGTAATTAGGTTTATTAAGGTTAGAGTTGATATAATTATGGACTGAACTATAATTGAAATTTCATTTATTGTGATTGGGGACAGTGTAAATGAAGGTTAGGTTCTAGTTGGAAGGTTTATTAGGATTAGGGTTAGAATAATTGGGAGTTGGGTTATGGTTGAAATGGAGTTTATTGTGGTTGGGGTTGGAATAATTGGGAATTGGGTTGAAATTAGGTTTATTAAGCTTAGGGTTAGAGTAATTAGGGGTTGGGTCATGGTAAATAATTGGGGTAAGGTCATCGTTGAGATGAGTCTATTGAGGTTGGGGTTAGAGTAATTAGGGATTCGGTTATGGTTAAGATTAGGCTTATTGAGGTTGGGGTTGGAATAATTAGGAATGAGGTTATGGTTAAGATTAGGTTTATTGAGGTTGGGGTTAGAGTAATTAGGGATTAGGTGATGGTTAAGATTAGGTTTATTGAGGTTGGGGTTAGAGTAATTAGGGATTAGGTGATGGTTAAGATTAAGGAAACGTGGAACATAAAGGACAAGAGAACTGTCTGCAGCTACATAAACAGGCCCTAATTCAAACTTGGATCGATTTCTCAGCTCCTAAAGCTTGCTACAGAGATGTAGCCATGATTGGTTACAAGGGTTACAAGCTGTGCAATTATGCAGAAAATGTGCCCTTTCATTTGGGTTTCTTAATTTCATGTGGGGTTAGATGCAGTTCCTAACCTAAACAGCAGGTGCCAGCTTTCAGTAAGTCTGGGGTTAGCTTGGGGTTAGATGCAGTTCCTAACCTAAACAGCAGGTGCCACCTTGCAGTAAGTCTGGGGTTAGCTTGGGGTTAGATGCAGTTCCTAACCTAAACAGCAGGTGCCAGCTTTCAGTAAGTCTGGGGTTAGCTTGGGGTTAGATGCAGTTCCTAACCTAAACAGCAGGTGCCAGCTTTCAGTAAGTCTGGGGTTAGCTTGGGGTTAGATGCAGTTCCTAACCTAAACAGCAGGTGCCACCTTGCAGTAAGTCTGGGGTTAGCTTGGGGTTTGTTTTGTAATGAGGTACAAAAATCGGTTGACATTCTTCTGACTTAAAGATTGGAGCCCAGTAAAAGTAATTAGGCAGTGGGGGTACAAAAAAAGATAGCTGGTGTCGTTGGGGGGGTACGAGGTGGTTCATTCTACCTTGAAAGTCCTACAAACTGGTGCTGTATGACTTCTAAAAGTACATGAGGACGTTGTAACCGAAAACGTCCAGTAGATGGCAGCAGAGGGTTAAAAACGAGCGGTGCGTTTCCAGCTGTGAGCAGGGAGAAGTGGTCGGCTTGAAATGTAGTGTTTCCAATGCAAAGTGAAAGAGCTTTCCAAAATCTGTTCATAAAGTGTGTAAATAATTTCATGTAAAAAGCTCAATCCAGACAAACACAACATACAATGATATTATGTTCATGAAGGATATTCAGAGCTGGTGTCCGAACCCACTGGGATAGACGCCGATTGACTTTTAATTCATTCAAAATGGGATTTCTCAGCTCTTGAGGCTGCTACAGCATAGATGTAGCAACGATTGGTCAGAAGAACAAACTTCAAGCTGTGCACTAACACTGGAAAATGTGCCGTTTCATCGGGTTTCTTATTTCCTTTTCTTAATGTCGATGCAGTTCCGAACATGCCCTGCAGAGGTCAGATCCTTAAGCCGGGAAGCAGCGACCATATGGTGCAAGGTTCCCGGATTAAGAGAATGCGGCCGATCTGACCCTAGTCTACACTCAGTCAAATAATCGGGAAAATTCGAAGAAACGTCGTAGGACCTCCAAAATCGCACAGGGCGTGCAGGTCCAACCTACCAGCGACATATCGGAGCCCCGCGGTCCCGCGTGGAAAGACGGCCGAGATACGGGCCCCCGACGCGTACGCGAGTAGGCCCAAAAAACCACGTTTCGGGGTCCCGCGGCGGAACCGTAGGACGTAGGCGCACCGAAACCGAGCACGTCGGAGGGGGCCCGGCCACGAGCGACATATCGGAGCCCCGTCACCGTGGTCCGAAAGGCGGCCGAGACACGGGCCCCGACGCGTACGCGAGTAGTCGTCAGGCCCCAGACGACGTGCGGAGGTCCCGCGAGGGAACCGGATGTCGTAGGCCCACCGGACCAGAGTACGACGGACCGCGCGTAGGCACGAGCGACATATCGGAGCCCCGTGACCCTGGTCCTAAAGGCGTCCGAGATACGGGAATAATTGGGAATTGGGTTGAAATTAGGTTTATTAAGCTTAGGGTTAGAGTAATTAGGGGTTGGGTTATGGTAAATAATTGGGGTAAGGTCATCGTTGAGATGAGTCTATTGAGGTTGGGGTTAGAATAATTAGGGATTAGGTTATGGTTAAGATTAGGCTTATTGAGGTTGGGGTTGGAATAATTAGAAATGAGGTTATGGTTAAGATTAGGTTTATTGAGGTTGGGGTTAGAGTAATTAGGGATTAGGTGATGGTTAAGATTAGGTTTATTGAGGTTGGGGTTAGAGTAATTAGGGATTAGGTGATGGTTAAGATTAGGTTATGGTTAAGATTAGGTTTATTGAGGTTGGGGTTAGAGTAATTAGGGATTAGGTAATGGTTAAGATTAGGTTTATTGAGGTTGGGGTTAGAGTAATTAGGGATTAGGTTATGGTTAAGATTAGGCTTATTGAGGTTGGGGTTGGAATAATTAGGAATGAGGTTATGGTTAAGATTAGGTTTATTGAGGTTGGGGTTAGAGTAATTAGGGATTAGGTAATGGTTAAGATTAGGTTTATTGAGGTTGGGGTTAGAGTAATTAGGGATTAGGTAATGGTTAAGATTAGGTTTATTGAGGTTGGGGTTAGAATAATTAGGGATTAGGTAATGGTTAAGATTAGGTTTATTGAGGTTGGGGTTAGAATAATTAGGGATTAGGTTATGGTTAAAATTAAGGAAACGTGGAACATAAAGGACAAGAGAACTGTCTGCAGCTACATAAACAGGCCCTAATTCAAACTTGGATCGATTTCTCAGCTCCTAAAGCTTGCTACAGAGATGTAGCCATGATTGGTTACAAGGGTTACAAGCTGTGCAATTATGCAGAAAATGTGCCCTTTCATTTGGGTTTCTTAATTTCATGTGGGGTTAGATGCAGTTCCTAACCTAAACAGCAGGTGCCAGCTTTCAGTAAGTCTGGGGTTAGCTTGGGGTTAGATGCAGTTCCTAACCTAAACAGCAGGTGCCACCTTGCAGTAAGTCTGGGGTTAGCTTGGGGTTAGGCCTTGGATTGGGGGCGTGGTTAGGGTTTTGCTCATAGGTTAAGAGTTAAAACCAGAGGCGGCATTCAAATTAGTGGCATTGAAATGAGACGTATGCTAATCTTTGCTCTCCTATTGGCTGGAGGTAGCAGTATGCAAATGTCTGCTCTCCTATTGGCCGTATGCAAATGTTTGGAATCCCATTGGTTGAAACTCAAACATGTCCTTTTTGCTGGTTTGTAATGTCAATGATGTGTGTTGTATTGTACCACAGGGACTTTTATTTCCTTGGGGATCAGTAAAGCATCCATCAATCCATGTGTATGTCTAACTATTTGCCTACCTTTTATTTATTTATTTCAGCAGGACATGATCCGAGTCAGACTTGGAGCAGAAGATCCGTCCGTGGCCGAGGTGGGCAGCACACGACCCACACATCCACGAGACCACGAACCTATGACACACAACACACACACAAAAAAAACAAAACAAAACATATGATAAGCACAAAAATGCAATAATCGTTCAAGAACACGAATGGTAACCCCTGGTATCAGAATGAGATTCATGGGCCGAGTACGTGGACACACACACACACACACACACACACAGACACAGACACAGACACACACACACACACACACACACACACACACACACACACACAGGCAATTGGCAGTGTGTGTAATGTTAAAAAATAACAATAAAAAATAAAGGAACAGAACAGTAAAGTACCTGAATCGATTGAACAAGATGTGAACAGTTCGGTTGACATTCTTCTGACTTATCAGGTAGCCAAGGTTTGGTATTTTTTGGAATACGAGCTGTTGAAAAACCTGAAATCATACTAAGTGATGTGGCATGACTATTCCAAAAGATGGCAGCAGAGGATCAAAAATGAGCGGTGCCTTAGGATTCCGTCAAGCCGGGAAGTCGAGGCTTCCCAGCTTAAGAGAGAGTACGCACCGAATAGGCCCAATTTAACCCTAGTCTATTCATATGTCACTCATTAATTTGTTAATGTATACATATCATTAATTCATCAATAATTCATGATGCACTCACTATCAGTCGATGTATTAATTCATTGTTAATAAACTGGTAGTTAGGTGTTAGTATATGTTTAGTTATGTACACATGTTGTAAAGTGTTTACCGTCGTGTTCTCAGCGCGCTTGGCTCTTTAAACTTCTCTACGGTGTGTATTCTTGGTTTGCTTGTGGCAAAAAATATTACACAAACGTCCATATCCATACCCAAACATCCTCGAGGACTTCATGTTGACTGTGGCGCCCTCAGGTGTCCCTCTTGTGGTATAACCTTTTTTTCCTTATTCCTTTTTTATTTCATTAATATTACATAGGATATCGATTGATTTTGGGGGTTTCCATTTTAAATTATGTTTTAGGTCAATCAATTATATTGTATAATTTATGGTCAAGGTGGTTAAGGTAGGTCAGGGTTAGAAATATATCTATTGAGGTCGAAGTTGAATTAATTGTAGGTAGGGTGGGTTGTAGTCAGTCTAGTTTTAATCTAAATTGGGGTTAGGATGATGGGTGATTAGATTGCGGTTAAAATTCAGTTTATTTGGGGTCAGGGCTAGGATGATCAAAGATTAGGTTGTAGTAGAGCTTCAGTGTATTGAATTTAAAGTACTTGGAAATTGGGTTGAAGTTGTAATTAGGTTTATTAAGGTTAGAGTTGATATAATTATGGACTGAACTATAATTGAAATTTCATTTATTGTGATTGGGGACAGTGTAAATGAAGGTTAGGTTCTAGTTGGAAGGTTTATTAGGATTAGGGTTAGAATAATTGGGAGTTGGGTTATGGTTGAAATGGAGTTTATTGTGGTTGGGGTTGGAATAATTGGGAATTGGGTTGAAATTAGGTTTATTAAGCTTAGGGTTAGAGTAATTAGGGGTTGGGTTATGGTAAATAATTGGGGTAAGGTCATCGTTGAGATGAGTCTATTGAGGTTGGGGTTAGAGTAATTAGGGATTAGGTTATGGTTAAGATTAGGCTTATTGAGGTTGGGGTTGGAATAATTAGGAATGAGGTTATGGTTAAGATTAGGTTTATTGAGGTTGGGGTTAGAGTAATTAGGGATTAGGTGATGGTTAAGATTAGGTTTATTGAGGTTGGGGTTAGAGTAATTAGGGATTAGGTGATGGTTAAGATTAGGTTTATTGAGGTTGGGGTTAGAGTAATTAGGGATTAGGTTATGGTTAAGATTAGGCTTATTGAGGTTGGGGTTGGAATAATTAGGAATGAGGTTATGGTTAAGATTAGGTTTATTGAGGTTGGGGTTAGAGTAATTAGGGATTAGGTGATGGTTAAGATTAGGTTTATTGAGGTTGGGGTTAGAGTAGGGTTAGGGTTAGGGTTAGGGTTAGGGTTAGGGTTAGGGTTAGGGTTAGGTTAAGAGTTAAAACCAGAGGCGGCATTAGGGTTAGGGTTAGGGTTAGGGTTAGGGTTAGGGTTAGGGTTAGGGTTAGGGTTAGGGTTAGGGTTAGGTTAAGAGTTAAAACCAGAGGCGGCATTCAAATTAGTGGCATTGAAATGAGACGTATGCTAATCTTTGCTCTCCTATTGGCTGGAGGTAGCAGTATGCAAATGTCTGCTCTCCTATTGGCCGTATGCAAATGTTTGGAATCCCATTGGTTGAAACTCAAACATGTCCTTTTTGCTGGTTTGTAATGTCAATGATGTGTGTTGTATTGTACCACAGGGACTTTTATTTCCTTGGGGATCAGTAAAGCATCCATCAATCCATGTGTATGTCTAACTATTTGCCTACCTTTTATTTATTTATTTCAGCAGGACATGATCCGAGTCAGACTTGGAGCAGAAGATCCGTCCGTGGCCGAGGTGGGCAGCACACGACCCACACATCCACGAGACCACGAACCTATGACACACAACACACACACAAAAAAAACAAAACAAAACATATGATAAGCACAAAAATGCAATAATCGTTCAAGAACACGAATGGTAACCCCTGGTATCAGAATGAGATTCATGGGCCGAGTACGTGGACACACACACACACACACACACACACAGACACAGACACAGACACACACACACACACACACACACACACACACACAGGCAATTGGCAGTGTGTGTAATGTTAAAAAATAACAATAAAAAATAAAGGAACAGAACAGTAAAGTACCTGAATCGATTGAACAAGATGTGAACAGTTCGGTTGACATTCTTCTGACTTATCAGGTAGCCAAGGTTTGGTATTTTTTGGAATACGAGCTGTTGAAAAACCTGAAATCATACTAAGTGATGTGGCATGACTATTCCAAAAGATGGCAGCAGAGGATCAAAAATGAGCGGTGCCTTAGGATTCCGTCAAGCCGGGAAGTCGAGGCTTCCCAGCTTAAGAGAGAGTACGCACCGAATAGGCCCAATTTAACCCTAGTCTATTCATATGTCACTCATTAATTTGTTAATGTATACATATCATTAATTCATCAATAATTCATGATGCACTCACTATCAGTCGATGTATTAATTCATTGTTAATAAACTGGTAGTTAGGTGTTAGTATATGTTTAGTTATGTACACATGTTGTAAAGTGTTTACCGTCGTGTTCTCAGCGCGCTTGGCTCTTTAAACTTCTCTACGGTGTGTATTCTTGGTTTGCTTGTGGCAAAAAATATTACACAAACGTCCATATCCATACCCAAACATCCTCGAGGACTTCATGTTGACTGTGGCGCCCTCAGGTGTCCCTCTTGTGGTATAACCTTTTTTTCCTTATTCCTTTTTTATTTCATTAATATTACATAGGATATCGATTGATTTTGGGGGTTTCCATTTTAAATTATGTTTTAGGTCAATCAATTATATTGTATAATTTATGGTCAAGGTGGTTAAGGTAGGTCAGGGTTAGAAATATATCTATTGAGGTCGAAGTTGAATTAATTGTAGGTAGGGTGGGTTGTAGTCAGTCTAGTTTTAATCTAAATTGGGGTTAGGATGATGGGTGATTAGATTGCGGTTAAAATTCAGTTTATTTGGGGTCAGGGCTAGGATGATCAAAGATTAGGTTGTAGTAGAGCTTCAGTGTATTGAATTTAAAGTACTTGGAAATTGGGTTGAAGTTGTAATTAGGTTTATTAAGGTTAGAGTTGATATAATTATGGACTGAACTATAATTGAAATTTCATTTATTGTGATTGGGGACAGTGTAAATGAAGGTTAGGTTCTAGTTGGAAGGTTTATTAGGATTAGGGTTAGAATAATTGGGAGTTGGGTTATGGTTGAAATGGAGTTTATTGTGGTTGGGGTTGGAATAATTGGGAATTGGGTTGAAATTAGGTTTATTAAGCTTAGGGTTAGAGTAATTAGGGGTTGGGTCATGGTAAATAATTGGGGTAAGGTCATCGTTGAGATGAGTCTATTGAGGTTGGGGTTAGAGTAATTAGGGATTCGGTTATGGTTAAGATTAGGCTTATTGAGGTTGGGGTTGGAATAATTAGGAATGAGGTTATGGTTAAGATTAGGTTTATTGAGGTTGGGGTTAGAGTAATTAGGGATTAGGTGATGGTTAAGATTAGGTTTATTGAGGTTGGGGTTAGAGTAATTAGGGATTAGGTGATGGTTAAGATTAAGGAAACGTGGAACATAAAGGACAAGAGAACTGTCTGCAGCTACATAAACAGGCCCTAATTCAAACTTGGATCGATTTCTCAGCTCCTAAAGCTTGCTACAGAGATGTAGCCATGATTGGTTACAAGGGTTACAAGCTGTGCAATTATGCAGAAAATGTGCCCTTTCATTTGGGTTTCTTAATTTCATGTGGGGTTAGATGCAGTTCCTAACCTAAACAGCAGGTGCCAGCTTTCAGTAAGTCTGGGGTTAGCTTGGGGTTAGATGCAGTTCCTAACCTAAACAGCAGGTGCCACCTTGCAGTAAGTCTGGGGTTAGCTTGGGGTTAGATGCAGTTCCTAACCTAAACAGCAGGTGCCAGCTTTCAGTAAGTCTGGGGTTAGCTTGGGGTTAGATGCAGTTCCTAACCTAAACAGCAGGTGCCAGCTTTCAGTAAGTCTGGGGTTAGCTTGGGGTTAGATGCAGTTCCTAACCTAAACAGCAGGTGCCACCTTGCAGTAAGTCTGGGGTTAGCTTGGGGTTTGTTTTGTAATGAGGTACAAAAATCGGTTGACATTCTTCTGACTTAAAGATTGGAGCCCAGTAAAAGTAATTAGGCAGTGGGGGTACAAAAAAAGATAGCTGGTGTCGTTGGGGGGGTACGAGGTGGTTCATTCTACCTTGAAAGTCCTACAAACTGGTGCTGTATGACTTCTAAAAGTACATGAGGACGTTGTAACCGAAAACGTCCAGTAGATGGCAGCAGAGGGTTAAAAACGAGCGGTGCGTTTCCAGCTGTGAGCAGGGAGAAGTGGTCGGCTTGAAATGTAGTGTTTCCAATGCAAAGTGAAAGAGCTTTCCAAAATCTGTTCATAAAGTGTGTAAATAATTTCATGTAAAAAGCTCAATCCAGACAAACACAACATACAATGATATTATGTTCATGAAGGATATTCAGAGCTGGTGTCCGAACCCACTGGGATAGACGCCGATTGACTTTTAATTCATTCAAAATGGGATTTCTCAGCTCTTGAGGCTGCTACAGCATAGATGTAGCAACGATTGGTCAGAAGAACAAACTTCAAGCTGTGCACTAACACTGGAAAATGTGCCGTTTCATCGGGTTTCTTATTTCCTTTTCTTAATGTCGATGCAGTTCCGAACATGCCCTGCAGAGGTCAGATCCTTAAGCCGGGAAGCAGCGACCATATGGTGCAAGGTTCCCGGATTAAGAGAATGCGGCCGATCTGACCCTAGTCTACACTCAGTCAAATAATCGGGAAAATTCGAAGAAACGTCGTAGGACCTCCAAAATCGCACAGGGCGTGCAGGTCCAACCTACCAGCGACATATCGGAGCCCCGCGGTCCCGCGTGGAAAGACGGCCGAGATACGGGCCCCCGACGCGTACGCGAGTAGGCCCAAAAAACCACGTTTCGGGGTCCCGCGGCGGAACCGTAGGACGTAGGCGCACCGAAACCGAGCACGTCGGAGGGGGCCCGGCCACGAGCGACATATCGGAGCCCCGTCACCGTGGTCCGAAAGGCGGCCGAGACACGGGCCCCGACGCGTACGCGAGTAGTCGTCAGGCCCCAGACGACGTGCGGAGGTCCCGCGAGGGAACCGGATGTCGTAGGCCCACCGGACCAGAGTACGACGGACCGCGCGTAGGCACGAGCGACATATCGGAGCCCCGTGACCCTGGTCCTAAAGGCGTCCGAGATACGGGAATAATTGGGAATTGGGTTGAAATTAGGTTTATTAAGCTTAGGGTTAGAGTAATTAGGGGTTGGGTTATGGTAAATAATTGGGGTAAGGTCATCGTTGAGATGAGTCTATTGAGGTTGGGGTTAGAATAATTAGGGATTAGGTTATGGTTAAGATTAGGCTTATTGAGGTTGGGGTTAGAGTAATTAGGGATTAGGTAATGGTTAAGATTAGGTTTATTGAGGTTGGGGTTAGAGTAATTAGGGATTAGGTTATGGTTAAGATTAGGCTTATTGAGGTTGGGGTTGGAATAATTAGGAATGAGGTTATGGTTAAGATTAGGTTTATTGAGGTTGGGGTTAGAGTAATTAGGGATTAGGTAATGGTTAAGATTAGGTTTATTGAGGTTGGGGTTAGAGTAATTAGGGATTAGGTAATGGTTAAGATTAGGTTTATTGAGGTTGGGGTTAGAATAATTAGGGATTAGGTAATGGTTAAGATTAGGTTTATTGAGGTTGGGGTTAGAATAATTAGGGATTAGGTTATGGTTAAAATTAAGGAAACGTGGAACATAAAGGACAAGAGAACTGTCTGCAGCTACATAAACAGGCCCTAATTCAAACTTGGATCGATTTCTCAGCTCCTAAAGCTTGCTACAGAGATGTAGCCATGATTGGTTACAAGGGTTACAAGCTGTGCAATTATGCAGAAAATGTGCCCTTTCATTTGGGTTTCTTAATTTCATGTGGGGTTAGATGCAGTTCCTAACCTAAACAGCAGGTGCCAGCTTTCAGTAAGTCTGGGGTTAGCTTGGGGTTAGATGCAGTTCCTAACCTAAACAGCAGGTGCCACCTTGCAGTAAGTCTGGGGTTAGCTTGGGGTTAGGCCTTGGATTGGGGGCGTGGTTAGGGTTTTGCTCATAGGTTAAGAGTTAAAACCAGAGGCGGCATTCAAATTAGTGGCATTGAAATGAGACGTATGCTAATCTTTGCTCTCCTATTGGCTGGAGGTAGCAGTATGCAAATGTCTGCTCTCCTATTGGCCGTATGCAAATGTTTGGAATCCCATTGGTTGAAACTCAAACATGTCCTTTTTGCTGGTTTGTAATGTCAATGATGTGTGTTGTATTGTACCACAGGGACTTTTATTTCCTTGGGGATCAGTAAAGCATCCATCAATCCATGTGTATGTCTAACTATTTGCCTACCTTTTATTTATTTATTTCAGCAGGACATGATCCGAGTCAGACTTGGAGCAGAAGATCCGTCCGTGGCCGAGGTGGGCAGCACACGACCCACACATCCACGAGACCACGAACCTATGACACACAACACACACACAAAAAAAACAAAACAAAACATATGATAAGCACAAAAATGCAATAATCGTTCAAGAACACGAATGGTAACCCCTGGTATCAGAATGAGATTCATGGGCCGAGTACGTGGACACACACACACACACACACACACACAGACACAGACACAGACACACACACACACACACACACACACACACACACAGGCAATTGGCAGTGTGTGTAATGTTAAAAAATAACAATAAAAAATAAAGGAACAGAACAGTAAAGTACCTGAATCGATTGAACAAGATGTGAACAGTTCGGTTGACATTCTTCTGACTTATCAGGTAGCCAAGGTTTGGTATTTTTTGGAATACGAGCTGTTGAAAAACCTGAAATCATACTAAGTGATGTGGCATGACTATTCCAAAAGATGGCAGCAGAGGATCAAAAATGAGCGGTGCCTTAGGATTCCGTCAAGCCGGGAAGTCGAGGCTTCCCAGCTTAAGAGAGAGTACGCACCGAATAGGCCCAATTTAACCCTAGTCTATTCATATGTCACTCATTAATTTGTTAATGTATACATATCATTAATTCATCAATAATTCATGATGCACTCACTATCAGTCGATGTATTAATTCATTGTTAATAAACTGGTAGTTAGGTGTTAGTATATGTTTAGTTATGTACACATGTTGTAAAGTGTTTACCGTCGTGTTCTCAGCGCGCTTGGCTCTTTAAACTTCTCTACGGTGTGTATTCTTGGTTTGCTTGTGGCAAAAAATATTACACAAACGTCCATATCCATACCCAAACATCCTCGAGGACTTCATGTTGACTGTGGCGCCCTCAGGTGTCCCTCTTGTGGTATAACCTTTTTTTCCTTATTCCTTTTTTATTTCATTAATATTACATAGGATATCGATTGATTTTGGGGGTTTCCATTTTAAATTATGTTTTAGGTCAATCAATTATATTGTATAATTTATGGTCAAGGTGGTTAAGGTAGGTCAGGGTTAGAAATATATCTATTGAGGTCGAAGTTGAATTAATTGTAGGTAGGGTGGGTTGTAGTCAGTCTAGTTTTAATCTAAATTGGGGTTAGGATGATGGGTGATTAGATTGCGGTTAAAATTCAGTTTATTTGGGGTCAGGGCTAGGATGATCAAAGATTAGGTTGTAGTAGAGCTTCAGTGTATTGAATTTAAAGTACTTGGAAATTGGGTTGAAGTTGTAATTAGGTTTATTAAGGTTAGAGTTGATATAATTATGGACTGAACTATAATTGAAATTTCATTTATTGTGATTGGGGACAGTGTAAATGAAGGTTAGGTTCTAGTTGGAAGGTTTATTAGGATTAGGGTTAGAATAATTGGGAGTTGGGTTATGGTTGAAATGGAGTTTATTGTGGTTGGGGTTGGAATAATTGGGAATTGGGTTGAAATTAGGTTTATTAAGCTTAGGGTTAGAGTAATTAGGGGTTGGGTCATGGTAAATAATTGGGGTAAGGTCATCGTTGAGATGAGTCTATTGAGGTTGGGGTTAGAGTAATTAGGGATTCGGTTATGGTTAAGATTAGGCTTATTGAGGTTGGGGTTGGAATAATTAGGAATGAGGTTATGGTTAAGATTAGGTTTATTGAGGTTGGGGTTAGAGTAATTAGGGATTAGGTGATGGTTAAGATTAGGTTTATTGAGGTTGGGGTTAGAGTAATTAGGGATTAGGTGATGGTTAAGATTAAGGAAACGTGGAACATAAAGGACAAGAGAACTGTCTGCAGCTACATAAACAGGCCCTAATTCAAACTTGGATCGATTTCTCAGCTCCTAAAGCTTGCTACAGAGATGTAGCCATGATTGGTTACAAGGGTTACAAGCTGTGCAATTATGCAGAAAATGTGCCCTTTCATTTGGGTTTCTTAATTTCATGTGGGGTTAGATGCAGTTCCTAACCTAAACAGCAGGTGCCAGCTTTCAGTAAGTCTGGGGTTAGCTTGGGGTTAGATGCAGTTCCTAACCTAAACAGCAGGTGCCACCTTGCAGTAAGTCTGGGGTTAGCTTGGGGTTAGATGCAGTTCCTAACCTAAACAGCAGGTGCCAGCTTTCAGTAAGTCTGGGGTTAGCTTGGGGTTAGATGCAGTTCCTAACCTAAACAGCAGGTGCCAGGGTTAGGGTTAGGGTTAGGGTTAGGGTTAGGGTTAGGGTTAGGGTTAGGGTTAGGGTTAGGGTTAGGTTAAGAGTTAAAACCAGAGGCGGCATTCAAATTAGTGGCATTGAAATGAGACGTATGCTAATCTTTGCTCTCCTATTGGCTGGAGGTAGCAGTATGCAAATGTCTGCTCTCCTATTGGCCGTATGCAAATGTTTGGAATCCCATTGGTTGAAACTCAAACATGTCCTTTTTGCTGGTTTGTAATGTCAATGATGTGTGTTGTATTGTACCACAGGGACTTTTATTTCCTTGGGGATCAGTAAAGCATCCATCAATCCATGTGTATGTCTAACTATTTGCCTACCTTTTATTTATTTATTTCAGCAGGACATGATCCGAGTCAGACTTGGAGCAGAAGATCCGTCCGTGGCCGAGGTGGGCAGCACACGACCCACACATCCACGAGACCACGAACCTATGACACACAACACACACACAAAAAAAACAAAACAAAACATATGATAAGCACAAAAATGCAATAATCGTTCAAGAACACGAATGGTAACCCCTGGTATCAGAATGAGATTCATGGGCCGAGTACGTGGACACACACACACACACACACACACACAGACACAGACACAGACACACACACACACACACACACAGGCAATTGGCAGTGTGTGTAATGTTAAAAAATAACAATAAAAAATAAAGGAACAGAACAGTAAAGTACCTGAATCGATTGAACAAGATGTGAACAGTTCGGTTGACATTCTTCTGACTTATCAGGTAGCCAAGGTTTGGTATTTTTTGGAATACGAGCTGTTGAAAAACCTGAAATCATACTAAGTGATGTGGCATGACTATTCCAAAAGATGGCAGCAGAGGATCAAAAATGAGCGGTGCCTTAGGATTCCGTCAAGCCGGGAAGTCGAGGCTTCCCAGCTTAAGAGAGAGTACGCACCGAATAGGCCCAATTTAACCCTAGTCTATTCATATGTCACTCATTAATTTGTTAATGTATACATATCATTAATTCATCAATAATTCATGATGCACTCACTATCAGTCGATGTATTAATTCATTGTTAATAAACTGGTAGTTAGGTGTTAGTATATGTTTAGTTATGTACACATGTTGTAAAGTGTTTACCGTCGTGTTCTCAGCGCGCTTGGCTCTTTAAACTTCTCTACGGTGTGTATTCTTGGTTTGCTTGTGGCAAAAAATATTACACAAACGTCCATATCCATACCCAAACATCCTCGAGGACTTCATGTTGACTGTGGCGCCCTCAGGTGTCCCTCTTGTGGTATAACCTTTTTTTCCTTATTCCTTTTTTATTTCATTAATATTACATAGGATATCGATTTATTTTGGGGGTTTCCATTTTAAATTATGTTTTAGGTCAATCAATTATATTGTATAATTTATGGTCAAGGTGGTTAAGGTAGGTCAGGGTTAGAAATATATCTATTGAGGTCGAAGTTGAATTAATTGTAGGTAGGGTGGGTTGTAGTCAGTCTAGTTTTAATCTAAATTGGGGTTAGGATGATGGGTGATTAGATTGCGGTTAAAATTCAGTTTATTTGGGGTCAGGGCTAGGATGATCAAAGATTAGGTTGTAGTAGAGCTTCAGTGTATTGAATTTAAAGTACTTGGAAATTGGGTTGAAGTTGTAATTAGGTTTATTAAGGTTAGAGTTGATATAATTATGGACTGAACTATAATTGAAATTTCATTTATTGTGATTGGGGACAGTGTAAATGAAGGTTAGGTTCTAGTTGGAAGGTTTATTAGGATTAGGGTTAGAATAATTGGGAGTTGGGTTATGGTTGAAATGGAGTTTATTGTGGTTGGGGTTGGAATAATTGGGAATTGGGTTGAAATTAGGTTTATTAAGCTTAGGGTTAGAGTAATTAGGGGTTGGGTTATGGTAAATAATTGGGGTAAGGTCATCGTTGAGATGAGTCTATTGAGGTTGGGGTTAGAGTAATTAGGGATTAGGTTATGGTTAAGATTAGGCTTATTGAGGTTGGGGTTGGAATAATTAGGAATGAGGTTATGGTTAAGATTAGGTTTATTGAGGTTGGGGTTAGAGTAATTAGGGATTAGGTGATGGTTAAGATTAGGTTTATTGAGGTTGGGGTTAGAGTAATTAGGGATTAGGTGATGGTTAAGATTAGGTTTATTGAGGTTGGGGTTAGAGTAATTAGGGATTAGGTTATGGTTAAGATTAGGCTTATTGAGGTTGGGGTTGGAATAATTAGGAATGAGGTTATGGTTAAGATTAGGTTTATTGAGGTTGGGGTTAGAGTAATTAGGGATTAGGTGATGGTTAAGATTAGGTTTATTGAGGTTGGGGTTAGAGTAATTAGGGATTAGGTGATGGTTAAGATTAAGGAAACGTGGAACATAAAGGACAAGAGAACTGTCTGCAGCTACATAAACAGGCCCTAATTCAAACTTGGATCGATTTCTCAGCTCCTAAAGCTTGCTACAGAGATGTAGCCATGATTGGTTACAAGGGTTACAAGCTGTGCAATTATGCAGAAAATGTGCCCTTTCATTTGGGTTTCTTAATTTCATGTGGGGTTAGATGCAGTTCCTAACCTAAACAGCAGGTGCCAGCTTTCAGTAAGTCTGGGGTTAGCTTGGGGTTAGATGCAGTTCCTAACCTAAACAGCAGGTGCCAGCTTTCAGTAAGTCTGGGGTTAGCTTGGGGTTAGATGCAGTTCCTAACCTAAACAGCAGGTGCCAGCTTTCAGTAAGTCTGGGGTTAGCTTGGGGTTAGATGCAGTTCCTAACCTAAACAGCAGGTGCCAGCTTTCAGTAAGTCTGGGGTTAGCTTGGGGTTAGATGCAGTTCCTAACCTAAACAGCAGGTGCCAGCTTTCAGTAAGTCTGGGGTTAGCTTGGGGTTAGGCCTTGGATTGGGGGCGTGGTTAGGGTTTTGCTCATAGGTTAAGAGTTAAAACCAGAGGCGGCATTCAAATTAGTGGCATTGAAATGAGACGTATGCTAATCTTTGCTCTCCTATTGGCTGGAGGTAGCAGTATGCAAATGTCTGCTCTCCTATTGGCCGTATGCAAATGTTTGGAATCCCATTGGTTGAAACTCAAACATGTCCTTTTTGCTGGTTTGTAATGTCAATGATGTGTGTTGTATTGTACCACAGGGACTTTTATTTCCTTGGGGATCAGTAAAGCATCCATCAATCCATGTGTATGTCTAACTATTTGCCTACCTTTTATTTATTTATTTCAGCAGGACATGATCCGAGTCAGACTTGGAGCAGAAGATCCGTCCGTGGCCGAGGTGGGCAGCACACGACCCACACATCCACGAGACCACGAACCTATGACACACAACACACACACAAAAAAAACAAAACAAAACATATGATAAGCACAAAAATGCAATAATCGTTCAAGAACACGAATGGTAACCCCTGGTATCAGAATGAGATTCATGGGCCGAGTACGTGGACACACACACACACACACACACACACAGACACAGACACAGACACACACACACACACACACACACACACACAGGCAATTGGCAGTGTGTGTAATGTTAAAAAATAACAATAAAAAATAAAGGAACAGAACAGTAAAGTACCTGAATCGATTGAACAAGATGTGAACAGTTCGGTTGACATTCTTCTGACTTATCAGGTAGCCAAGGTTTGGTATTTTTTGGAATATGAGCTGTTGAAAAACCTGAAATCATACTAAGTGATGTGGCATGACTATTCCAAAAGATGGCAGCAGAGGATCAAAAATGAGCGGTGCCTTAGGATTCCGTCAAGCCGGGAAGTCGAGGCTTCCCAGCTTAAGAGAGAGTACGCACCGAATAGGCCCAATTTAACCCTAGTCTATTCATATGTCACTCATTAATTTGTTAATGTATACATATCATTAATTCATCAATAATTCATGATGCACTCACTATCAGTCGATGTATTAATTCATTGTTAATAAACTGGTAGTTAGGTGTTAGTATATGTTTAGTTATGTACACATGTTGTAAAGTGTTTACCGTCGTGTTCTCAGCGCGCTTGGCTCTTTAAACTTCTCTACGGTGTGTATTCTTGGTTTGCTTGTGGCAAAAAATATTACACAAACGTCCATATCCATACCCAAACATCCTCGAGGACTTCATGTTGACTGTGGCGCCCTCAGGTGTCCCTCTTGTGGTATAACCTTTTTTTCCTTATTCCTTTTTTATTTCATTAATATTACATAGGATATCGATTGATTTTGGGGGTTTCCATTTTAAATTATGTTTTAGGTCAATCAATTATATTGTATAATTTATGGTCAAGGTGGTTAAGGTAGGTCAGGGTTAGAAATATATCTATTGAGGTCGAAGTTGAATTAATTGTAGGTAGGGTGGGTTGTAGTCAGTCTAGTTTTAATCTAAATTGGGGTTAGGATGATGGGTGATTAGATTGCGGTTAAAATTCAGTTTATTTGGGGTCAGGGCTAGGATGATCAAAGATTAGGTTGTAGTAGAGCTTCAGTGTATTGAATTTAAAGTACTTGGAAATTGGGTTGAAGTTGTAATTAGGTTTATTAAGGTTAGAGTTGATATAATTATGGACTGAACTATAATTGAAATTTCATTTATTGTGATTGGGGACAGTGTAAATGAAGGTTAGGTTCTAGTTGGAAGGTTTATTAGGATTAGGGTTAGAATAATTGGGAGTTGGGTTATGGTTGAAATGGAGTTTATTGTGGTTGGGGTTGGAATAATTGGGAATTGGGTTGAAATTAGGTTTATTAAGCTTAGGGTTAGAGTAATTAGGGGTTGGGTTATGGTAAATAATTGGGGTAAGGTCATCGTTGAGATGAGTCTATTGAGGTTGGGGTTAGAGTAATTAGGGATTAGGTTATGGTTAAGATTAGGCTTATTGAGGTTGGGGTTGGAATAATTAGGAATGAGGTTATGGTTAAGATTAGGTTTATTGAGGTTGGGGTTAGAGTAATTAGGGATTAGGTGATGGTTAAGATTAGGGTTAGGGTTAGGGTTAGGGTTAGGGTTAGGGTTAGGGTTAGGGTTAGGTTAAGAGTTAAAACCAGAGGCGGCATTCAAATTAGTGGCATTGAAATGAGACGTATGCTAATCTTTGCTCTCCTATTGGCTGGAGGTAGCAGTATGCAAATGTCTGCTCTCCTATTGGCCGTATGCAAATGTTTGGAATCCCATTGGTTGAAACTCAAACATGTCCTTTTTGCTGGTTTGTAATGTCAATGATGTGTGTTGTATTGTACCACAGGGACTTTTATTTCCTTGGGGATCAGTAAAGCATCCATCAATCCATGTGTATGTCTAACTATTTGCCTACCTTTTATTTATTTATTTCAGCAGGACATGATCCGAGTCAGACTTGGAGCAGAAGATCCGTCCGTGGCCGAGGTGGGCAGCACACGACCCACACATCCACGAGACCACGAACCTATGACACACAACACACACACAAAAAAAACAAAACAAAACATATGATAAGCACAAAAATGCAATAATCGTTCAAGAACACGAATGGTAACCCCTGGTATCAGAATGAGATTCATGGGCCGAGTACGTGGACACACACACACACACACACACACACAGACACAGACACAGACACACACACACACACACACACACACACACAGGCAATTGGCAGTGTGTGTAATGTTAAAAAATAACAATAAAAAATAAAGGAACAGAACAGTAAAGTACCTGAATCGATTGAACAAGATGTGAACAGTTCGGTTGACATTCTTCTGACTTATCAGGTAGCCAAGGTTTGGTATTTTTTGGAATACGAGCTGTTGAAAAACCTGAAATCATACTAAGTGATGTGGCATGACTATTCCAAAAGATGGCAGCAGAGGATCAAAAATGAGCGGTGCCTTAGGATTCCGTCAAGCCGGGAAGTCGAGGCTTCCCAGCTTAAGAGAGAGTACGCACCGAATAGGCCCAATTTAACCCTAGTCTATTCATATGTCACTCATTAATTTGTTAATGTATACATATCATTAATTCATCAATAATTCATGATGCACTCACTATCAGTCGATGTATTAATTCATTGTTAATAAACTGGTAGTTAGGTGTTAGTATATGTTTAGTTATGTACACATGTTGTAAAGTGTTTACCGTCGTGTTCTCAGCGCGCTTGGCTCTTTAAACTTCTCTACGGTGTGTATTCTTGGTTTGCTTGTGGCAAAAAATATTACACAAACGTCCATATCCATACCCAAACATCCTCGAGGACTTCATGTTGACTGTGGCGCCCTCAGGTGTCCCTCTTGTGGTATAACCTTTTTTTCCTTATTCCTTTTTTATTTCATTAATATTACATAGGATATCGATTGATTTTGGGGGTTTCCATTTTAAATTATGTTTTAGGTCAATCAATTATATTGTATAATTTATGGTCAAGGTGGTTAAGGTAGGTCAGGGTTAGAAATATATCTATTGAGGTCGAAGTTGAATTAATTGTAGGTAGGGTGGGTTGTAGTCAGTCTAGTTTTAATCTAAATTGGGGTTAGGATGATGGGTGATTAGATTGCGGTTAAAATTCAGTTTATTTGGGGTCAGGGCTAGGATGATCAAAGATTAGGTTGTAGTAGAGCTTCAGTGTATTGAATTTAAAGTACTTGGAAATTGGGTTGAAGTTGTAATTAGGTTTATTAAGGTTAGAGTTGATATAATTATGGACTGAACTATAATTGAAATTTCATTTATTGTGATTGGGGACAGTGTAAATGAAGGTTAGGTTCTAGTTGGAAGGTTTATTAGGATTAGGGTTAGAATAATTGGGAGTTGGGTTATGGTTGAAATGGAGTTTATTGTGGTTGGGGTTGGAATAATTGGGAATTGGGTTGAAATTAGGTTTATTAAGCTTAGGGTTAGAGTAATTAGGGGTTGGGTTATGGTAAATAATTGGGGTAAGGTCATCGTTGAGATGAGTCTATTGAGGTTGGGGTTAGAGTAATTAGGGATTAGGTTATGGTTAAGATTAGGCTTATTGAGGTTGGGGTTGGAATAATTAGGAATGAGGTTATGGTTAAGATTAGGTTTATTGAGGTTGGGGTTAGAGTAATTAGGGATTAGGTGATGGTTAAGATTAGGTTTATTGAGGTTGGGGTTAGAGTAATTAGGGATTAGGTGATGGTTAAGATTAGGTTTATTGAGGTTGGGGTTAGAGTAATTAGGGATTAGGTTATGGTTAAGATTAGGCTTATTGAGGTTGGGGTTGGAATAATTAGGAATGAGGTTATGGTTAAGATTAGGTTTATTGAGGTTGGGGTTAGAGTAATTAGGGATTAGGTGATGGTTAAGATTAGGTTTATTGAGGTTGGGGTTAGAGTAATTAGGGATTAGGTGATGGTTAAGATTAAGGAAACGTGGAACATAAAGGACAAGAGAACTGTCTGCAGCTACATAAACAGGCCCTAATTCAAACTTGGATCGATTTCTCAGCTCCTAAAGCTTGCTACAGAGATGTAGCCATGATTGGTTACAAGGGTTACAAGCTGTGCAATTATGCAGAAAATGTGCCCTTTCATTTGGGTTTCTTAATTTCATGTGGGGTTAGATGCAGTTCCTAACCTAAACAGCAGGTGCCAGCTTTCAGTAAGTCTGGGGTTAGCTTGGGGTTAGATGCAGTTCCTAACCTAAACAGCAGGTGCCAGCTTTCAGTAAGTCTGGGGTTAGCTTGGGGTTAGATGCAGTTCCTAACCTAAACAGCAGGTGCCAGCTTTCAGTAAGTCTGGGGTTAGCTTGGGGTTAGATGCAGTTCCTAACCTAAACAGCAGGTGCCAGCTTTCAGTAAGTCTGGGGTTAGCTTGGGGTTAGATGCAGTTCCTAACCTAAACAGCAGGTGCCAGCTTTCAGTAAGTCTGGGGTTAGCTTGGGGTTAGGCCTTGGATTGGGGGCGTGGTTAGGGTTTTGCTCATAGGTTAAGAGTTAAAACCAGAGGCGGCATTCAAATTAGTGGCATTGAAATGAGACGTATGCTAATCTTTGCTCTCCTATT